>NC_090450.1:1013494450-1013741950 GCF_031143425.1 Pleurodeles waltl | reverse complement strand
ACACTGGGCCCAAGGCACCAACCCAACCCTGCGTTGATCTGCTGTTCTGCCCACTCGCTTCTCACAACACTGGGCCCAAGGCACCAACCCAACCCTGCGTTGTTCTGCTGTTCTGCCCACTCGCTTCTCACAACACTGGGCCCATGGCACCAACCCAACCCTGCGTTGTTCTGCTGTTCTGCCCACTCGCTTCTCACAACACTGGGCCCATGGCACCAACCCAACCCTGCGTTGATCTGCTGTTCTGCCTACTTGCTTCTGACAACACTGGGCCCAAGGCACCAACCCAACCCTGCGTTGTTCTGCTGTTCTGCCCACTCGCTTCTCACAACACTGGGCCCATGGCCCCAACCCTGGTATATCATACTGTGCTCAGCGCTGCTGGTAGGAGCCAGGGCTGTGTAAGACTTGTCAATGTCATCTCCCGGTCCTGGAAGTCAAGGGCGGGACTTACAAGAGCGGGTTGAGATGGCTCCGCCTACAACAGGTTGTCCGGTCCATGGCAACAACAAGTGGACTAAGCTTTACTGGTCTCTGCCAATTTAGACAATTTAGATAAAGGGTGATATTCCCAAATTATTCAACCACTGCGGCATAATGAATTACTGAAATTATCCCACCACTACCAAGGGCTTCCACGTGAACACAAACAGACCTTACTCGCACACACACAGCACACAGCCCTACACTGTGAGACAGACAGAAGGCTGCCTCACGCTGCTGTCATCTGAGACCCTCCAATCATGCCACTAATTAGTCTTGGAATATCATAAGCCATCCCGAACGCCCATTATGAGAAAACCCTTCAGTACCTCGAAGTATCTTACAAATATTTAACAGTCCTTTGTTAAACATCTGATGAATACAAAATACTTGGCGGGGAGGGGGTGCTGGGGGTGACACTCTGCGCTGCCGGCGTCACTACCAGCACTTGGCAGGAAGTTGATTAGCGATGGCATTAGGATAACTGCTAATTAGTCCTGGGTGGCAGGACGCGTCAGAGCCGCGGATCCTCACTTGGAGTCGGCGTCCCTTGGCAGGCCTTCAAGAGAAGGCCCGCAGGTGAAAGCACGGCGGCGTTTTAGGGTTCAGGCGAAGCACCCCAGTTTAACCCATGTCCATCTCAGTAGTGCCTGGTGCCAAGTCTGCAAGAAGTCGCCACACAAGATACTGGGGTTAGTATTTCTTTATTGCAGACCTTGCATACATGCGTCTGTCCCCAACCTCCTCATCTCGTCACCAGGCGCGGCCCGTCCTTTAGGGCGGAGGGTCCACGCCCCCCTCCTTTTGCCCCTCATGAAGAGTGTCTGTTACGCTGAACAAAGGTCAGAGGACAGACACTCTTCATTTTCAGCTCAGAAAGCCAGGAGTGAGACATGAGTGATTTGCGCAGACTCCTGGCTACCTGAGTTGAACTTTGCTGGGCTGAGGAGGTCACAGCTCCTATGGGCATGACCTCCTCACTCATCAAAGGTGCCTCGAGGCCCACCCCTGGGTGACGAGGAAAGCGTCACCCATTGACTTCGGCCTGGGCGCTTCAGGTTTAAGCCTGAAGCGCCCAGGGCGAGTGTCAATCAGTGACACTTCGTCACAGAGTGGGGTGGGGTCAGCAGTCTCACTGACCCCATCCCACTCTGTGACGAGCCTGGGACTGCTGCCTTCCCAACCCTCCTGGGACCTCTAAGTCTGAAGGTAAGTGTGTGTGTGTGATCTTTTAAAATGAATGTTTGTTGCGTGCATGCATGTTTGAATGGTATGAGTGTTAATGGATGTGCGTCTGTGTGTGAAAAAATGAGTGTGTGCATGTGTGATGTTTTTAAATGAATGTTTTGGTGCGTGTGTGCATTTTGAATGTTATGAGTGTTCTTAATGGATGTGCATGCGTGTCTGTAGGTGAAAGAATGAGTGTGTGTGTGTGTGCTTCCCTCCCACCCTCCTCCCTCCTAAAGCTGCCGGCCTCCACTGCTCGTCACTGTCCCCTCCCTGCACCTCCCTTTCTGCCTCCTGCCTTCAGCCCTCACTGGACACCTCTTAGTCCACGAGGTCCTAGCTCCCACATGTCATGGTTCTCATCACAACATTACACCTCCCCCCTTGCACAGGTGAGCTTGTTCCGGGAAGGCGTCCAATATATTTATTCTATGAGACATGCAGGCCTGCGTAGGTTCCCCCACAGCCAAGGAGAGGGGTGGACTCTATCTTGTGAATGACATCGGAACTTCCTCGGTCACATCGCTCTCCACTTTTGACATTGCCTCGTTGTGCGGTGGGTTGCATTTTCTAAAGTGGGTGATGTTCCGAGTTGCCCTCTTATCATCTGCCTGACGAGTACCCGGTCTCCTTCTTGCACAGTTGATGGCTGGGTCCTCCGATGCCTATCCACATATTTCTTAATTTTACCTTTCTTCATTCTGTCCATCTCTGCTAGCTCCTCGTGATCAGTGTCTTGCTGGACATGGCGAGCTGAGTTCTCCTAGGTGGGTTATTCTGGTGCGCACTGTATGGCCTAGCATCAGGAAGGCCGGGCATTTGTTTGTGGTGCTGTGGGATGCGGGTCAGTGTGCCCTCAGCACTTCATTTAGTGCTGCCTGTACATCCCTTCTGGCCAGCTCAGTTTGTTGTATGGTCTTCTTCAGAGTAGCTATGAACCTCTACACCATCCCATTGGCCTGAGGCCACATCGGAGTGATCCTTCGATCTCTGAAGTTGAGCTCTCTGGCATATGCTGCAGACTCTTGACTGTTGAATAGAGGGCCATTGTCTGTCTTGACTACTTCTGGGATTCCCCACGCTGCAAAGACTTCGTCCAGCACAGGTATGGTGGTGGCTGCCGGGGTGGACGTTACATGTGAGATCGGCAATCGGAAATATTCATCCATCTTAATGAGGATGTATTTGCAGGACTGTAGGGGGCGAAAGAAGTCTGCTGCCACTTGTTGCCAGACTCTGTCCGGTAGGTCGAACATTTGCAAGGGTGAGGTAGGTTCTTCTCGGCTGACCAGTTGGAATTGTGGACAGTCTTTTTGTGTAGCTTTGACCATAACGTCCAGGAAGGGGAAACAGACATGCTCCTCTAGGGCTCTTTTGGTGGCTACTGTGCCTCCATGTCCCTCATGGGCTAGATTAACCACCCCTTGACTTAGATTTTTCAGAATTCTTTTTTCCATGAGCAGTAGACCATCCTATGCAATGTACAGTTTATCCTTTACGTGTCAAAAAGATGTTGATTCTTTGAGGTACGTGAGTTGTTTTCGGATTCTTCCATGTGGCCTCACTAATTCGATGATGCATTGCGTTACATCTTGTAGTGTGGCATCTGCTGCAGTGGCCTCAATGATGGCTTCAAGGGGGACCGCCGGTGGTCTCGCTTGAGCAATGACAAAGTGAATGTACTCTTCTGCCAGTAGAGGATGTTCTGGGGTGCCGTGACATGTAGTCTGCTGGGTTTGCTGCTTTTCCAGGTTTGTGTATCATGGTGTATGTGTATTCTTGCAGTCGAATTCCCCTTAGCTCGGTCCTAGGAAGCATCTTAGCTCAGGGATTTCCGAATATGGTTATAGATGCTGATGGTAAATGATGAGTGTGAAGTGTTTCCCATATATGAAGATGTGGAAGTGCTCACAGGCCCAGACAAAGGCCAGGCTTTTCTTTTCTGGCTGCAGGTATGCTCTCTCAGGGTCAGTCAGGCTACGGCTGGCATATGCTACTATGTGTCTTTGATCGCCTTCTTTGTCATACTGACCTAAAATGTCTCTGAGTACCACAGGATTGCCGTCCACAGTGATTTCAACCTTCTTACAGGGATTGAAATATGCCAGATTGCTGGCTGACTCAATGGTGCCCTTGATTACATTGAGCGCTTGATCACATCTCACTGACAACCAGAATGGTTGACCTTTTTTGGTCAGCTCCCTGGGGGGGTAGATGGTGGTGGCGTAGTCCTTGATGTACCAGCACAATAAGTGGCCATTCCTCAGAAACGACCGAACATTCCCTGTGTCTTGGTGGTGAGGTGTCGGTCTGACCTCATCACGTCACCTGAGAACAAATGTCCATAGAACTTCAGAGTGGATCTGTGAAATTCACACTTGTCCTTATTGAGGGTCAGGTTGGCTTTCAGAAGAGCCTGACATGCCTGATCCAAGGCTTTGTCATGTCCTTTGACCATAGCCCCAAATAGAAGGATGTCATCGCTATAGCTAAGGGTGTTGGGAATGTGTCAGATTACTCTCCTGATTGATTCTTGAAATATCTCAGCTGCTGATGAGATGCCGAAGGTGAGCCATTTGTACCAAAATAGCCCTTGATGTGTTGAAAACATGGTGATGTAACGTGAACTGTCACAGAACTCGAGGTGGTGGTAGCCCTTGTTTAGATCCAGCTTGGAGAATACTTTCACCCCATTGAGTAGTGTGATCATGTCTCTGATCTGGGGTCCCGGATATCTTTCCCATTCAATAGCAGTGTTTGGAGCTCTCATGTCCACACACAGACGCAGAATCCTTGTTTAGGCACCATCACCACTGGGGACACCTATGGGGTGGGTCCTGCAGTTCTCTCTATGATGATGGCCCTGAGGAGGTCTCCTAGTTCATCCTCGACTGCCTATTGAAGTTGAAAGGGTACCTTCCTGTGATGCTGGGCCACTGGTATTATTTGTTCATTCATGTGTAGCTGGACTTGAAAGTGAGCCAACTTCCCTAGTCCCGTAATAGCTCTGGAAACCTGCATACAATGCTTGATTCGCCCTTCACTCAATATAGTATCTCCATCAGCCTCAGTCATTCAGCAGTGGGCAAGCTGCAGTGGCAGTCTGCTTCAGGCCCTTTGATCACATAAATCTGTGCTTGTATGGTCCTTCCTTTGTAAGTGAGAGGTGTTTGAAACTGCCCTAAACATGGCAGAGGGTCTTTGGAAATCCACGTGTAGACTTGCACAGCCGATTTTGTAATTTGGGCTTCGGGTTCATCCTGTTCTTCTCTGTGACACTGATATAGTTGAGGGATGCACCACTGTCTAGCAAAAATGTGGTAGTGTGTGTTCCCATTTGGAGTTTCAGCCTTGGGTATTTCTTTAGTCTGTTGTGGTCAGCGTACATGCAAATGTACTCCTCACTGTCTTGTGGGACTGATGTGAGAGATTGTGACTCCCAGGATTCGGAGCATCTTGATTTGTATGTGCCATGTGAGTAGGGGCATGACCTGGATAAGCTGGCAGAGCAGCCTCGTCGGTCACCCGCAGCCTTTGCATGATGACGCAACCTGGGCTTCCAAGGTTTCCACTGTATGCTCTTCTGTGAGGCCTGGCACATCTTTTTGAAGTGATTTTCTTTCTCGCAGCAGCGACACTGCTGACCCAGTGCTGGGCACAGATCAGTGTAGGGGAAGTCATGGCCTCTTGATAGCATTTCTGCTGGGGCTCCCTCCTTTGGCCCCATTTGTTGGGGATGTGACGCCCTGTTCGTCGGGATAGTTTGTGGATTTAGGAGTCCTCTGGCGTTCTGGTGACTGGCGTTCCTTCTGACGGGTTTGAAGCCTGAATGCCTGTTCCCGTTTCTCTAGCTTCCCTGTTTCCATTTTATTTGTGTGTGCCTCTGCTTGATCGTTGACTGTCATCATTTTATCTATTTCATCCAATGAGCAGCATTTTTTTTAAGAGGCGTCTGCACAGGGACTCAGATTGGCATCCCTCAATGATCCTCAGGTGAAGAGCATCTTCACTTGGGAACATGTCAAAAGCACAGTATCAGGCTCGGCGTTTTAGTCGCGTAGTCCAGGATGTTTTACTCTCGTCGCCAGTTGTCAAGTCTACAAGAAGTCACCACACAAGGTAATGGATTAGTATTTCTTTATTGCAGACCTCGCATACATGCGTCTGTCCCCAATCTTGTTGTGTCCTTCCTTCTGCTCTCGCTGGACACCTCTTAGTCCGCAAGGTCCAAGCTCCATCATGTCGCAGTCCTCACTGCGACATTACACCTGGTCCGCGCATCACAGAGAGATGTGCTTGTAAAAAGGTCTGTGTTCTATTCGGTTACGTCATTTCCTTGTGCTACGTCATTTCCATCATTTCCTTTGGGTTACGTCATTTCCATCAAGCTATGCCATTTTCAGTGCTCGACTTGTATTTCAAGTTTCGCTAAGAATCCCATCAAATGTCGCGGCGCTGAATCCCGGGGCTGTCGAGTCTTTATTTCCCCTCCAGCCGCTTTCCCCCACCATCCAACTCTCCAGCCCCTACAGCACACAGTCCTAGTTTCCATTTCATCCCTGTGTTCTCCCTTTCCACTGTCTTCCGGCCTTGGTTTCCTCCATCTTACCCCTCCTCCTCTTCGTCTGTTCTGGGTCAAGAATGATGATTAAATTAAGACTCGACCCCTGAAGAAAGAGGTGCTGGTCTGCCCCACCTGCAACCACCAACTCAAATTAAGCACTAGTAATTTTATGTTATGCTACCTCATGTCATAATATGTAATGCTACCTCATGTCATGTCATGTCATAATGTTATTCCATCTCATGTCATGCCACATCATGTCATAATGTTATGCAACCTCATGTCATGTTATGTCCTCTCATAACATGTTACCTCATGTCATAATGTCATGTTATGTCATGTCATCATATGTCATGTCATCTTATCTTATGCCATGATATGTTATGTCATGCATTAATATGTTATGACATGTCATATCATAATGTTATGTCATACATTGTCATAATATGTTATGTTATGTCATGATATGTTATGTCATGTTATGTCATGTCATAATAAGGTATGTTATATTATGTCATGGCATAATACATTATGTCACGTTGCGTCATGTTACGGTTTGGCTTCCTCACCACTTGCACGTGTATGAAGCGAGACTGGGGCGCATTATCATCCCCGCAGTTCGGGTGACATAGCTGTATCAATCTTTACCCTCAAACCAATCAATAGGCCCTGCAACGCTGTGCAATGTTTTGCTCAATAATTCCTTTTTGGACAGTTTTAGGATGGAAAAAAAAAAAAAAATCGGAAAGTTGGAGCTAGAGAGAGGACGACTTCCAAGGACTGCAGGATGGTCCAAGGGTTTGAGACTGCACAGACCCTTGTATGTAGACTTCCAAAGACTGCAGGGCAGTCCAAGGGTTTCAGAGTACAAAGACCCTTGGAGGAAGACTTCCAAAGACTGCTGGACAGTCCAAGGGTTTGAGAGTGCACAGGCCCCTGGAGGTACAGTTCCAAAGACTGAGGACAGTCCAATAGTTTGAAAGTGCACAGACCCCGGAGGTAGAGTTCCAAAGACTGCAGGACAGTCCAAGGGGTTGAGAGTGTACAGACCCTTGGAGGAAGACTTCCTAAGACTGCAGGATGGTCATAGGGTTTGAGAGTGCAGAGACCACTGGAGGAAGACTTCCAAAGACTAAGGTCAGTCCAAGGGTTTGAGAGTGCACAGACCCCTGGTGGAAGACTTCCAAAGATTGCTAGACGGTCCAAATGTTTGAGAGTGCACAGCCCTTGGTGGTAGAGTTCCAAAGACTGCCCAATGGTCCAAGGGTTTGAGAGTGCACAGACCCTTAGAGGAACACTTCCAAAGACTGCAGGATGGTCCAAGGGTTTGAGAGTGCACAGACCCTTGGAGGAAGACTTCCAAAGACTGCACTTAGGCATGGGGTGCCATAAGTTAGGCAAATGTTCTGTACGTGTGTGTGTGATGTCACACACAAGCAGGTGTGTCCACTCACAGTTAAAGAGGACTGCTGAACATAGGCTCCTAAATTCACAATTAGGTATGTCTTCTGCAATTAGGAATGGGTGTCACACAGAGGCAAGCTACTTGCACCTGTGTGTGTGGTGTTACACACGGGCAAGTGTTCTGCTCCTACACTGTGGGATTACCCACTGTTAACAAGCACTGCTCCTCCTAATTAAGTAAGCCTGCTGCACTTAGGCATGGGGTGTCACACATAGGAAAGTCATCTGGTTCTAGACTGTGACACTGCACAGAGTTAAGAAGGACTATTCCACTTAGTTAGGTGGGGGTGTCACACACATGCAAGCCTGCTGCACCTGCCTTTGTGGTGTAACACATGAGCAGGTCTTCTGCTCCTTTGCTGTGGGGGGCACCCACAGTTAGGCAGCACTACTACACCTAGTTAAGTAAACATGTTGCACTTAGGCATGGGGTGTCACGCATGATCAGGTCTTTTGCTCCTTCACTGAGGGGACTACACAGGTAGGCCACAGTTGGGCAGGACTACTCCACCTAGTTAGGCATTCCTGCTGTACTTAGGCATAGAGTGTCATGCATAGGGAAGTCTGCTGCACCTGCCTTTGTGGTGTAATACATGTGAGAGAAGCACCTACAGGTAGGCAGGACTACTCAACCTAGTAAGGCAAGCCTGCTCCGCTTAGGCATGGAGTGTCACACAGGGAAGTCTGCTGCACCTGCATGTGTGGTGTCACACGTGAGCATGCATTTTGCTCCTATGCATGGGGCCGCCCAGAGTTAGGAAGGACTACTCCAACTAGTTAGGTGGGGCGTCACACAAATGCAAGTCTGCTGCACCTTTGTATGTGGTGTCACCCACTGTTAGCAAGGACTGCCGCACCTAGTTATGTGAGCCTACTGCTCTTAGGCATGGGGTGTCAAACATACGTAGGCTTGCAATATGGAGCACAATTAAGCAAGACTGGTATTTCTAGGCTTGTGTGGTCACTCAGAGTCGGGCACATCTGTCACAAGGCTACTTCTATTCCTATATGGAAACGGCCATTTATCTTCCTTAGAAGCCAACTAATGCAGTTCACGCAGGAACATTCCAGAGAATTTCTAGCTTGTCCTCCATGTGTGACGTATTTTCTCTCACGATGCCTCACTCAATACAGGGGGCGGGTCCAGTAAAATATCTCATCCTGTAACCAATCGGCATAATGATGCAGCTGGGACAGTTCAAAGATCCTCATCCTGGAAACAAGTCCCTTTCCCCTTTTGACCAGGTCCAGTTTTCTGGTCACTAATCTGTGGTGCTGGGAATTCTGAAACCAGAGCCTTGTTCTTCTCTCTAGTACTTGGAGCACCCTGTGCTTCTAGTGTTTCTCTAGAGCCCTCTGCCCAGGGAGTTTCTGCTGTCCACGTACACCTATTCTGATGAGTTCATAAACACTCCTGACTTTCACCCTCTGACCTTCTTCATGCACTGGGGTCACAGCCCCTCAAGCACAGTTTGTCATTTGAGGGTTCTGTCATGCAGGATGGGGTCACCACAAGACCTGCATGTGTCATGCTGCTGCTCTTGATCCAAGTGCCTCTGAGATGTCAAGTATCCCCCTCAGCCTTTCCCAAGGTCTGGCAGAAGTATGTCCACACTCTGGAATTGTTGGGCTGTTGTTAGTGACCTCACAGGAAGTTCTGATCTCAAACCCCACTGTGCAGCATATACAGGGTTGTCTAGTCTGCCTTACAGTATAAAACATACATGGCTTCATGTATTTTAATTGAACATGAGTGCCTACCAGATTTCTTCCTCTACTTTCTTAAGTCTATTGACATGACATTGTTTTTAACCCTTCAGGTGTGCACTGACTGTTGTTGGGTGTGTGTTATACTGTTGGAAGTTGTGTGGTGTGCAAACATTTGGGTCAAACCTCTTTGATTCATTGCCTAACATCTTAATTATAGCATGACTATACTCTGGGAGGTGTCTGTTAGGTCTCTCCCTCTGATTAGGTAATTGTAGCGCATGGTGCACACTACAGGCTTCATTACAAATGTCACAAAATTATGTAACACCAGGTGTCCTAGCTCCAGAATTTCTCATTTCACGATCTCCTGCTCTATCACCAGAAATTCTTATATTCCATGGTCTTCTGCTTTAGCTCCAGAAGTTCTCATATTCCAGGGCCTGCTCTAGCTCCAGATGTTTTCATATTCCATGTTCCTCTCTCTAGCTTCATATGTTCTCATATTCCAAGGCCTCCTCATTTATCACCAGAAGTTCTTATACTCCATAGTCACCTGCAGTAGCTCTAAAAGTTCTCATATTCCATTGTCTCCAGCTCAATGGCCATAAGCTCTCATATTTCAGACTCTTCTACTCAATCTCTAGAAGTTCTCATGTTCCACAGTTTCCTGCACGGTCTGCTGCTCTAGCTCCAGAAGTTCTTAGATTCCACTGTATATTGCTCTATCTCCGGAAGTTCTCATATTCCACAGCCTCCTACTCTATCTCCAGAAGTCTCATATTCCACAGTCTCCGACTCCATCTTTAGAAAATCTCATATCCCACGGTCGCCTGCTTCATCTCTAGAAGTTCATATTCTACAACCTCATGCTCCATAAGTTCTCATATTCCATGACCTCAAGCTCTAGCTCCAGTAGTCCTCGTTTTTCACAACCTCAAGCTCTACCTCCAAAAGTTCTCATATTCCATGGTCTCCTGCTCTACCTCTAGAAGCTCTCATATTCCACCGTCTGCTGCTGTTGCTCCAGAGGTTCTCCTATTTCACAACTTCTATTACCAGAAGTTCTCATATTCTACAGCCTCCTGCTTTATCTGCAGAAGTTCTCATATTCCACTTTCTCCAGCTCCTTCACCAGAAGTTCTCATATTGTACGACCTCCTACTATATCTCTAGAAGTCCTCATATTCCACAGTTGGCTGCTGTATCTGCAAAAGTTCTCATATTCCACTTTCTCTGGCTCTTTCACCAGAAGTTCTCATATTCCACAGCTTTCCTTTCTATCTCCAAAAGTTCTCATATTCTACAGTCTCCTGCTCTATTCCTAGATGTTTTCATATTCCACGGTCTTATGCTCTATCTTCAGAACTTCTCATATTCCATGGTCTCCTGCTCTATCTCCTCTAGTTCTAATATTCCATGACCTCCTGCTCTAGCACCAGAAGTTCTCATATTCCACGCCTCTTGCTCTATTCCCAGAAGTTTTCATATTTCACGTTCTCTGGCTCTATTCCCAGAAGTTTTCATATTCCACGGTCTTATGCTCTATCTCTAGAAGTCCTCATATTCCATGGTCTCCTGTTCTATCTCCTCTAGTTCTAATATTCCATGACCTCCTGCTCTAGCTCCCGAATTTCTTATTTTCCACACCT
This sequence comes from Pleurodeles waltl, assembly GCF_031143425.1. Taxonomy (NCBI): domain Eukaryota; kingdom Metazoa; phylum Chordata; class Amphibia; order Caudata; family Salamandridae; genus Pleurodeles; species Pleurodeles waltl. Next base: position 1,013,730,853 of record NC_090450.1, on the reverse strand, counting down.
CTTGCTCTATCCCCAGAAGTTCTCATATTCCCCAGTTTGCTGCTCTATCTGCAGAAGTTCTCATACTTCACGTTCTCTGGCTCTTTCATAAGAAGTTCTCAGATTCCACGGCTCCCTCCTCTATCTCCAAAAGTTCTCATATTCTACAGTCTCCTGCTCTATTCCCAGAAGTTCTCAGATTCCACGGTCTTATGCTCTATCTATAGAAGTTCTCATATTCCATAGTCTCCTGTTCTATCTCCTCTAGTTCTAATATTCCATGACCTCCTGCTCTAGCTCCAGAAGTTCTCATATTCCACACCTCTTGCTCTATCCCCAGAAGTTCTCATATTCCCCAATTTGCTACTCTATCTGCAGAAGTTCTCATACTTCACGTTCTCTGGCTCTTTCATAAGAAGTTCTCAGATTCCACGGCTCCCTCCTCTATCTCCAAAAGTTCTCAGATTCTACAGTCTCCTGCTCTATTCCCAGAAGTTCTCATATTCCCCAGTTTGCTGCTCTATCTGAAGAAGTTCTCATATTTCTTATTCTCTGGCTCTTTTGCCAGAAGTTTTCGTATTCCACGGCTTCCCTTTCTATCTCCAAAAGTTCTCATATTCTACCGTCTCCTGCTCTATTCCCAGAAGTTTTCATATTCCACGGTCTTATGCTGTATCTCCAGAACTTCTCATATTCCATGGTCTCCTGCTCTTTCTCCTCTAGTTCTAATATTCCACAACCTCTTGCTCTATCCCCAGAAGCTCTCATATTTCATGGCCTCCCGCTGTGGCTTCAAAAGGTCTCAACTCATATTTCACAGCCTCCCGCTCTGGCTTCAGAAGGTCTCATATTTCACGGCCTCCAGTTCTGGCTTCAGAAGGTCTCGTATTCCAGGGTCTCCTGTGCTATCTCCAGAAGTTCTCATATTTCACGGTCTCCTGCTTTAGTTCCAAAATTTCTCATATTTCGCAGTCTCTTTTTGTTTAGCCAGAAGTTGTCATATTCCGTGGCTTCTTGCTATAGTTCCAGAAGTCCTCGTATGTGACAGACTCCTGCTCCAGCTTTAGAAGGTCTCATATTCCATGATCCCCTCCTCTGTCTCCAGTAGTTCTTATATTTTATCGCCTCCTGCGCCGTTCCAGTGGTCACTGCGTCCCCAGTTAAACGCGCACCTTGAACCCATTTCCTAATAATGGGGCAGAATCTCTTTATTTTAGCAATGTTTGAGAGATGGATAAACGTCAGCAGACGCTCTGCTATCGTGTTGTGTACCCCTCTTTCGTCCGCTTTCATGGTGAAAGGGGAAGCAGCACGTTTGATTAAAAAAAGAAAAAAAAAAGCTCCTTTCTCTCTTCAGCCATGACAGTGACCTCAATAAATGAAGATGAAATTCTGGGTTTGACTTACTCTCTTTTTTGCATAAGTACCGCTGATAAAGATTATGCATCCATCCCCTGATTTCGATGCATCTATAACCTCCAACCTTTCCATACTGACGTCACAAATGCCCAATGAGGGGACAGTTCCTGCTGTCTAAGGATTTTACGTATTGGTTTCAGGCCCTCCCTGGCCCCGCCTTGACGGCTTGTCTCACCACATAGTACATTGGCCCTCAAGCGTTGGGTTACAAGCTCCACCCGCTGGGCCGGCCTTATGCTCAGCCCTCATTTTCCTGCACTCAGTCTTATTTCCTCTCCTAATTTCCACTTTTGACATTGTCAAACTGCACCGGTTTTCACTTCTCATTTAAAACCAGCGGCCCTTCGCCGCCCCCCACCGAATTACACTGATATCTAGGAATTTAGCTGGAATTCATCTTCACCCTCCACCCCACGATCCAACTGCTTGCCTTCTGGCCACAGATGTTGATGTAGCTTACAACCAACTTTCCACCTGGCTGTGCAGAATTCCAGACGCCATTGCCCGATTAGCTTGGAAGCTTTAACATCTCAGAACTAAGCCAGGTCCAGGGCTTTGCGCAGATACAGCAGCGCTGGAAACTCGTGTTCGCAAACCTGAACGGACTGCGCACCTGAGATTATTACTGCAGTGCTTGGAGGCTGCAAATCCACATACAATGAATACAAAAAAGCTCTCTCTTCAGCTAATAACTTATTCTTCTCTAGGCAAATATAGAGTCAAGCAATAACACAAAAAGAAATTGGTAAAGTCTCTGATGAGCTCCCCACTCAAGTAGATGCCTCGCCCTTCCAAGATCCTCATTAGAACTTTCTGATCAGTCCTCTGTTTATTCTCATTCTACTTTTCAGAATATTTGGCAGGAGACCCAAATCTTTTAATTGTAACTAAAGCCTTCCACGGTCCCCCACTGCTTCTTCAGCGGTTATCCAGCATTTTTTATGCCACTTTTGTGGGAATCCAATGTGGCCAGAGAAACGTGTGCCCAACAACAACTTTAGAAGGGATTTCGCCTCTTATCTCTCTCGTTCTCTTGAGCTCAGTCAGTCGGTGCCTGACGTCCGCTGTGGTTCCAGGTCAATCACAACCCGCCACGGTCCCTCCTTCACTGAAGAAACTTGTGCTTCTCGTATTGACTCTGCATTCCCGCCGCTCTTCTCGATGCTCATTGAAGGAGCTGCATCTGGTCAAAGTCAACATTTTCCAGAAGGGACTAGGGGCCAGATGTACGAAAAAACCAAATTGCGATTTGCAATTTGCGAGTCTGTGCGACTCGCAAATTGCAAGTCGCAATTTGGGATGCAGAAAGGTGTCTCAGACACCTTCTGCGACTCGCTATGGGGTCGCAAAGACCCACCTCATTAATATTAATGAGGTGGGTCGCAAATTGCGGCCCCATAGTGACTATGGGCACTCGCTAACATGGAGGCCTGCTGACGTCAGCAGGCCTCCATGTTAGCGACCTGCTGCTCAATAAAGCAGGTTTTTTTTTTTTAAATGTAGCCCGTTTTCCCTAACGGAAAACGAGCTGCATTTCAAAAAAATCCGAAACCTTTTGTTTCGTTTTTTTCAGGGCAGGGAGTGGTCCCTTGGACCACTCCCTGCCCTGAAAAACTATTTTTGGGTGCAATCACAAACTGGAAGGGGTCCCATGGGGACCCCTTCCAATTTGCGATTGTGTTACCATCCACTTGAAGTGGATGGTAACTGCGATGCCATTTGCGACCGCATATGCGGTCGCAAATGGTATTGCATACCATTGCGAGTCGCAAATAGGAAGGGAACACCCCTTCCTATTTGCGAGTCGCACATGCATATTGCGAGTCGGTAACGACTCGCAATATGCATTTGTGCATTGCAAACCCACGTTTGCGAGTCGCAAACAGCGATTTTCGCCGTTTGCGACTCGCAAAAGGGTTGCTACATCTGGCCCCAAGTGCCTTGATCATTGTCGAGTAGGCTTCCACCTGCTTAGGCAGATCAGTGCATCCAAATCTTTTTAGAACCACAACTCACCTTTTAGGACAGCAAACTCTCCTGACACACCTCGCTTAAATGGACCCGAGGAGGGACATTTTTAATGTAACTAAAGCATGGTGCGGCAGCCACAGTCACTTATAGACGACACATTTTCCATTGGAATGGCCACTAATTTTACACAGGCAAACAGTTTTACTAATAAAACTATATAGCGCACAAATAATGTATGGGAGTTGGGTTTCAGTGACTATGAATCATTTGTTCATCCCCGATTAAAGCCAAGGCTTGATCCTTTTAAAATCTTTGTTTCCATCATACCTCAGAATTACAAATAGTGCTTAATTTTTGCTTCCCTAACTCCTGAATGTATGCAGTTCAGGTACATATTCTTGTGTTGGAAAAACATGACATCCTGCAGCCTTTTCTTTCACACTCCCTGTACCCCAGCAAGATTGTCACATAATTCACTTTACTTTTCTTTCTCTGACTTCAAAGCAAGAGGGATTTGTAAACCACAGTCCTCATGTTAAAAACAAAAGCAGCAATCTGTCAGAAGACATGCACTGACATTTGATCTCTGCTTTTCAAGAGCATCAAATGTGACGAGATAGATAAGGATTTTAAAGGTGTCTTTATTTGTTCTGCTTTCACGACCCACAAAAATCAGCTTGTGACCAACCAACAGTTTGGGAAACACTGGTCTAGATAATTATGCCTCACTTTTTGATGGTGATTGTGTTGGTGCCCTGATCCTGCTGGCGCCTTGGCTGTTTTGTCACTCTGTCATTGCATTCTTCCTGTCTTAAACTGTGCAATTTATTTTTCATGTCATGCCCAGACAGTGTAGTCCTCCCTTATTTCAACTAAAAGGGACATTGATAATCGAGTCCCTCAACAAACCTCAATACTGCCTATTTATAAAAATTAGGAAGGTGCATCCATTGACCTCTTCCATGGACTGAATTTCCTGTTGTACGTATGGTGACCACATTCAGCTCATCTTACAGTCACGGATGATCCGGGTGAGATGGACTCAGCTACAACAGACAACCATGGGATAGATGGAATGGCTGAATTCATCTCAGCCACTTGCCATCGCTCATCCCAGTCAATCATTTGTCGAAACAGTGGCACATTTCAAGGACTGCTTCTTGGCACTCGGTAACTGAATGCCACTGACATGGCTATCGCCCCTTTCTGTCACAACCTAAGTCTAATCCCTAGGTAGCAACACATGTTTTTGCCCTCAGTGTCTTTTTGATTGGATGACGTGGGTGCGTGTCCAGCATTCGATGCAGCAAGTTTTCTGGTTCCCGGCTAACCATGTTCTCTTCGCCATGTTCCTTTCATCTTAATGTTGTACCATGGATTCATCCTGCACTGTTGGAAGGAGTCTCAGGCACAATGGATCCGGAGTAGACTGCAACAGCGCCCTGTGTTTGGGCACTCCGGGATCTGTCTCATCCCGGACATAGGGGTGAATGAGTTGCTCTATTTAAGAAATATTGGTTCCTTCACTCTTGGTCGCTTTCATTTCTCTTAGGAAGCCGTCCATCCCCACATCATTTTCTAGAGCATGAAGCTAAATGTTTCAAGCAAATTGTGGTCAATCACCCCATTTCCCCAAGGGCAACTTCCACGTTGCTCCCGTGGGACCAGATTTACTAAGTCTTTGTGTTGTTTTTGCATCAATCAAGGTGCTGCAAGAACAACACAAACACTCCAGTAAGATTTACAAGGCCAGGCAAGGGGTGGTTTGCACCACTTTGCATGGCTTTGTAAAGAAACATAACACAACAAAGCAGCGTGCACTGAGTTACGTAACATGGTGGAGCATGGGCGTTCCCATGCAGCCCATTATGGACTTGAAGCAATTCCAGATTCACAACAGTTTCTAAACCAGTGATTGCATCAAAGTGGCACGTTACCCAGAGGGTAGCGTTATTTCCTCTTTGGATGTTTTGTCAATGAATGTATTCCTTTATCTACAAATGAATCCCCACGGAAACCAGAAGAACAGCCCTGGTAACCAGCAAACTGGACTATAACAATACCCTCTACGCAGGAACCATGGCCAAACTCCAGAAAAGGCTGCAACACATCCAGAACGCCTCATCACGCCTCATCCTGGACATCCCCGCCGCTGCCACATCACAGGCCACCTGAGAGACCTGCACTGGCTCCTCGTCAACAAGAGAATCACCTTCAAACTCCTCACCCACGCTCACAAAGCACTGCACAACACCGGACCAGAATACCTCAACAGATGGCTCTCCTTCTACACCCCAACAGCTCCGCTCCACTGACCTCGACCTCGCCCTTGTAATCGTTCCACGCATCTGCAGAACTACAACCGTCGGCAGATCATTCTCGCACCTCGCCGCCAAGACGTAGAACACTCATCCCACCCACCTGCATCAGTCCAAGGACCTCCTTACCTTCATGAGACTTCTCAAGACTTGGCTGTTCGAGCAGTAGCAATGCCCCCCCCTCAGCACCTTGAGACCCCCAGGGGTGAGTAGTGTGCTTTACAAATTCCTTGATTGATTGATTGATTCCTTCCTGGACACCTTCTCTCCAGACTGTGCAAGTTCTGGCGCTATAGACCATGGTGATCCTTTCAGGGGGAATTCAGCCATCTTCAGTGTAATTGTAAATCCGTGGGAGCGCGGTGGCGCAGGAATAATCTACAAAGTAAGCATTTCCAAAGTCTCTCCTATGCAAGAGTTATTGGCTTTGCCAATGTGTTTTAGCCATGGTCTATACCAGTGTCGCTACTGTTTAGCATGGCTAACAGGAGAGTGATGTGGAGCGCCGTAGAGTGGAATGGCGAAGAGTGGAGTAGAGACTTGTAGAGTGGCGTGGCAGAGAATGTAATGTATTGGAGTTTTGCTGAGCATAGTGACATAGAATGCAATGGCATTGATCACATTGGCATTGCATTTAGCTATACACAATGCAGTATTGTAGAATGTGGTGGCATAAAGTAGAGTGGCATAGAGTAGAGTGTCCTACAGTGGCATAGAGTAGAGTTACATTGAGTAGTGCAGAGTGGAGTGGCATAGATTTGAGTGATGCAGAGGGCACTGGCGCACAGTAGAGTTGAGTGGCGTAGAATGCAGTGGTGCAGAGTAGAGTACCAAAAAGTGGTACATAGAGTAGAGTGCCATAGTGTGCAGTGGGGTAGAGTGGGGTAGTGCAGAGTAGAGTGGCGTAGAGTTCAGTGACGTAGAGTGCAATGTTACAGACTAGAGTATCAGAGTGTAGTGGTGTAGAGTCGAGTAGAATGGTGTAGAGAGCAGTGGCATAGAGTACAGTGATGAAGAGTAGAGAGCAGTGGTGTAGAGTGCAGTAACATAGAGTGAAGTTGTGTTGAATGTATTGGCTTTTAGTGCATTTGGTAAGAGTAGAGTGACGTAGAGTGCAGTGGCATAGAGTGGAGTGGCACAGAGTGGAGTAGAGTGGCATAGAGTCCAGTGGCGTAGAATAGAGTGCTTCAGAGTAGAGTGAAGTGACTTAGAGTAGAGTGGTGCAGAGTAGAGTGCAGTTGCGCAGAGTGGCATGGAATGTGATGGCATAGAATAAAGTGGTGTAGAGTGCAGTGGCATATACTACAGTGATGCAGAGTAGATTAAAGTGATGGACAGAGTATTGGCTTAGACTGCAGGGGCATAGAGTTGATTGAAACAGGGACCCAGGTGCCTCTCATTATCTGTGGGACTCTGATACCCTACAGGGGTCCCAGTCCTCTCATACTGCACAGGGACCTAGGTGTCCCTGACTTCTTGTGCTGCTCAGACTGACACGCCAGAGGGGCCACAGTCCTCTCACACTGCAGTTGGGGCCCAGCATCTCGCACTGCAGTTGGGGCCCTGGCTGAGACCTTACAGGGGTCACACTCCCCTCGCACTGCACAGGGACCCAGGCACCTCTGTCTTCCTGTGGGTCTCAGACTAATATCCCACAGGAACCCAGTCCTCTCACACTGCACAGGGACCCAGATGCCTCTCACTTCCTGTGCACCTCAGGCTGATACCCCACAGGGGCCACGGTCCTTTCACACTGCAACTAGGGCCCCGAGCTGAAGCTTTAGAGGGGCCACAGTCCTCTCACACTGAACATGGTGTCCACATGTGACAATTTACAGGGGCTGCACTCTCACACTGCAGCTAGAGCACAGGCTCAGACTTGGCAGGTGACACACGCCTCTCACATTGCAGCTGGGTGTTATTAGTTAGGGTCCATTATTCTCTCACACTGCAGCTGGGGCCCAGGCTGAGACATTACAGGGGTCACACCCCTCTCACACTGCAGCTGGGGCCCAGGCTGAGACATTACAGGGGTCACACCCCTCTCACACTGCAGCTGGGGCCCAGGCTGAGACATTACAGGGGTCACACCCCTCTCACACTGCAGCTGGGTCCCAGAACGATAACTTACAAGGGCCACACCCCTCTCACACTGCAGCTGGGGCCCAGGCTGAGACATTACAGGGGTCACACCCCTCTCACACTGCAGCTGGGGCCCAGGCTGAGACATGACAGGGGTCACACCCCTCTCACACTGCAGCTGGGTCCCAGAACGATAACTTACAAGGGTCACACCCCTCTCACACTGCAGCTGGGGCCCAGGCTGAGACATTACAGGGGTCACACCCCTCTCACACTGCAGCTGGGGCCCAGAACGATAACTTACAAGGGCCACACCCCTCTCACACTGCAGCTGGGGCCCAGGCTGAGACATTACAGGGGTCACACCCCTCTCACACTGCAGCTGGGGCCCAGGCTGAGATCATACAGGGGTCACACCCATCTCACACTGCAGCTGGGTCCCAGGCTGAGACCTTACAGGGGTCACACCCCTCTCACACTGCACCTGGGGCCCAGGCTGAGACCTTACAGGGGCCACAGTCCTCTAACCCTGCAGGTAGAGCCGGTGGTGAGACATGACATGGGAGACAGTCCTCTCACACTGCAGCTGGGGCCCGGGGTGAGACATGACATGGGACACAGTCCTCTCACACTGCAGCTGGGGCCCAGAGTGAAACCTTACAGGGGCCACAGTCCTCTAACCCTGCAGGTAGAGCCCGGGGTGAGACATGACATGGGAGACAGTCCTCTCACACTGCAGCTGGGGCCCGGGGTGAGACATGACATGGGACACAGTCCCCTCACACTGCAGCTGGGGCACAGGGTGAGACATGACATGGGACACAGTCCTCTCACAGTGCACCTGGGGCCCAGACTGAGATCTTACAGGGGCCACAGTCCTCTAACCCTGCGGGTAGAGCCCGGGGTGAGGCATGACATGGCAGACAGTCCTCTCACACTGCAGCTGTGGTCCTGGGTGAGACATGACATGGGACACAGTCCCCTCACACTGCAGCTGGGGCCCAGGGTGAGACATGACATGGGACACAGTCCCCTCACACTGCAGCTGGGGCCCGGGGTGAGACATGACATGGGACACAGTCCTCTCACACTACACCTGGGGCCCGGGGTGAGACATGACATGGGACTCAGTCCCCTCACACTACACCTGGGGCCCAGGGTGAGACCTACACTCCTCTCACACTGCAGCTGGGGCTCAGGGGGAGGCATGCACAGTCCTCTCACACTGCAGCTGTGGTCCTGGGTGAGACATGACATGGGACACAGTCCCCTCACACTGCAGCTGTGGTCCTGGGTGAGACATGACATGGGACACAGTCCCCTCACACTGCAGCTGTGGTCCTGGGTGAGACATGACATGGGACACAGTCCCCTCACACTGCAGCTGTGGTCCTGGTTGAGACATGACATGGGACTCAGTCCCCTCACACTGCAGCTGGGGCCCAGGGTGAGACCTACACTCCTCTCACACTGCAGCTGGGGCTCAGGGGGAGGCATGCACAGTCCCCTCACACTACAGCTGGGGTCCTGGTTGAGACATGACATGGGACTCAGTCCCCTCACACTACACCTGGGGCCCAGGGTGAGACCTACACTCCTCTCACAGTGCAGCTGGGGCTCAGGGGGAGGCATGCACAGTCCCCTCACACTGCAGCTGGGGTCCTGGTTGAGACATGACATGGGACTCAGTCCCCTCACACTGCAGCTGGGGCCCAGGGTGAGACCTACACTCCTCTCACACTGCAGCTGGGGCTCAGGGGGAGGCATGCACAGTCCCCTCACACTACAGCTGGGGTCCTGGTTGAGACATGACATGGGACTCAGTCCCCTCACACTACACCTGGGGCCCAGGGTGAGACCTACACTCCTCTCACAGTGCAGCTGGGGCTCAGGGGGAGGCATGCACAGTCCCCTCACACTGCAGCTGGGGTCCTGGGTGAGACATGACATGGGACACAGTCCCCTCACACTGCAGCTGGGGCCCGGGGTGAGACATGACATGGGACACAGTCCTCTCACACTACACCTGGGGCCCAGGGTGAGACCTACACTCCTCTCACACTGCAGCTGGGGCTCAGGGGGAGGCTTGCACAGTCCCCTCACACTGCAGCTGTGGTCCTGGTTGAGACATGACATGGGACTCAGTCCCCTCACACTGCAGCTGGGGCCCAGGGTGAGACCTACACTCCTCTCACACTGCAGCTGGGGCTCAGGGGGAGGCATGCACAGTCCCCTCACACTGCAGCTGTGGTCCTGGGTGAGACATGACATGGGACACAGTCCTCTCACACTGCAGCTGTGGTCCTGGGTGAGACATGACATGGGACACAGTCCCCTCACACTGCAGCTGTGGTCCTGGGTGAGACATGACATGGGACACAGTCCCCTCATACTGCAGCTTGGGCCCAGGGTGAGACATGACATGGGACACAGTCCTCTCACACTACACCTGGGGCCCAGGGTGAGACCTACACTCCTCTCACACTGCAGCTGGGGCTCAGGGGGAGGCATGCACAGTCCTCTCACACTGCAGCTGTGGTCCTGGGTGAGACATGACATGGGACACAGTCTCCTCACACTGCAGCTGGGGTCCTTGGTGAGACCTTACAGGGGCCACAGTCCTCTAACCCTGCAGGTAGAGCCGGTGGTGAGACATGACATGGGAGACAGTCCTCTCACACTGCAGCTGGGGCCCAGAGTGAAACCTTACAGGGGCCACAGTCCTCTAACCCTGCAGGTAGAGCCCGGGGTGAGACATGACATGGGACACAGTCCTCTCACACTGCAGCTGGGGCCCAGGGTGAGACATGACATGGGACACAGTCCCCTCACACTGCAGCTGGGGCACAGGGTGAGACATGACATGGGACACAGTCCTCTCGCAGTGCACCTGGGGCCCAGACTGAGATCTTACAGGGGCCACAATACTCTCACACTGCACCTGGGGCCCCGACTGGGACCCTACCGTGGCCACATGTCTCCCAGAACATGACATGGGGCACAGTCCCCTCACACTGCAGCTGGGGCCCAGGGTCAGACCTGCAGTCCTCTCACACTGCAGCTGGGGCTCAGGGGGAGGCATGCACAGTCCCCTCACACTACAGCTGGGGTCCTGGTTGAGACATGACATGGGACACAGTCCCCTCACACTGCAGCTGGGGCCCAGGGTGAGACCTACACTCCTCTCACACTGCAGCTGGGGCTCAGGGGGAGGCATGCACAGTCCCCTCACACTGCAGCTGTGGTCCTGGGTGAGACATGACATGGGACACAGTCCTCTCACACTGCACCTGGGGCCCAGGATGAGACATGACATGGGACACAGTCCCCTCACACTGCAGCTGGGGCCCGGGGTGAGACATGACATGGGACACAGTCCCCTTACACTGCAGCTGGGGCCCAGGGTGAGACCTACACTCCTCTCACACTGCAGCTGGGGCTCAGGGGGAGGCATGCACAGTCCCCTCACACTGCAGCTGTGGTCCTGGGTGAGACATGACATGGGACACAGTCTCCTCACACTGCAGCTGGGGTCCTTGGTGAGACATGACATGGGACACAGTCCTCTCACACTGCAGCTGGGGCCCAGGGTGAGACATGACATGGGACACAGTCCCCTCACACTGCAGCTGGGGCCCAGGGTGAGACCTACACTCCTCTCACACTGCAGCTGGGGCTCAGGGGGAGGCATGCACAGTCCCCTCACACTGCAGCTGTGGTCCTGGGTGAGACATGACATGGGACACAGTCTCCTCACACTGCAGCTGGGGTCCTTGGTGAGACATGACATGGGACACAGTCCTCTCACACTGCAGCTGGGGCCCAGGGTGAGACATGACATGGGAGACAGTCCCCTCACACTGCAGCTGGGGCTCAGGGGGAGGCATGCACAGTCCCCTCACACTACAGCTGGGGTCCTGGTTGAGACATGACATGGGACTCAGTCCCCTCACACTACACCTGGGGCCCAGGGTGAGACCTACACTCCTCTCACAGTGCAGCTGGGGCTCAGGGGGAGGCATGCACAGTCCCCTCACACTGCAGCTGTGGTCCTGGGTGAGACATGACATGGGACACAGTCCCCTCATACTGCAGCTTGGGCCCAGGGTGAGACATGACATGGGACACAGTCCTCTCACACTGCAGCTGGGGCCCAGGCTGAGACCTTACAGGGGCCACAATACTCTCACACTGCACCTGGGGCCCCGACTGGGACCCTACCGTGGCCACATGTCTCCCAGAACATGACATGGGGCACAGTCCCCTCACACTGCAGCTGGGGCCCAGGGTCAGACCTACAGTCCTCTCACACTGCAGCTGGGGCTCAGGGGGAGGCATGCACAGTCCCCTCACACTACAGCTGGGGTCCTGGTTGAGACATGACATGGGACTCAGTCCCCTCACACTGCAGCTGGGGCCCAGGGTCAGACCTACACTCCTCTGACACTGCAGCTGGGGCTCAGGGGGAGGCATGCACAGTCCCCTCACACTACAGCTGGGTGTTATTACTTGGGGTCCACCATCTCTGAGGCTACAATTGGGGCTGTAAGTGTCATTATTTAGAGGCCACCATTCTCTCACGTTACACCTGCGGCTCGGGGTGTTATTTTAGGGGTGACACTATCCTCTCGCACTGAATTTGGGGCTTAGGGTTTTATTTTACAGGGGCCAACAGGGCTCGCTCTAGGACAGTGCGACTGGTGCTATCGCACCCGGCGCCAGGCTCAGAGGGCGCTGTACTCTCAATGATCGTAGGGGGTTAAAAGCACCTGCACCGAGTCCTGTGTCCACCCTGCTCATTCACGCATTCATAAAACCGTCGAGAGAGGTCTGGTGATGAATGTCCCTGCCGGAGAGAGACCAGAGCCCTCTCTGGCCGCAGTGTTCACTCACCAGACAGTAGCTCAGAGGGTTAATGTGCCTGCTGCAAAGCAGGCTTCCAGGCACATCTCATAACTGCTCAATGAGTTACCGCTTTTGCCACATAAATCCATTTGTTACTTGCAGTTTGTAAGTTACAATCCTAATATAGCCCAACGAGCTATGAGTGATTGTTAAAGAGATGCTTACCAACCTGATGCCCTTCCATAAGCCTGAGGCTGTTATAAAGTGTCTGGGTAGAGATACATTCTTATTAGTAAAGCCAGCCCCCACCACCGTGTTATGTTTTAAAACCAGAGTTTTTGCTTCTCTGGACCAAGCACTCTTAAAAGATACTGCCTCCCAATACCGATGATATCATTCCCACACATGTAATCCTCATTGTGTTTTGTAACATTTCCAGGGGACTGATTTACACACGTATGATACATTGTCTCTGTGTGATTATATTACATCACCTATATTGATCTCTAATTGCCATTCCATCACTAATAAATGAAGACTGTAAACATTATGCAACTGAATCAGACACGTATGACTCATTGTCTCTGTATGATATGTGTGTGATATAAGTGCTTCGACACCCTACAGAGGCATGGGTAGCGCTATAAAGCAAATTAAAAACATGTAAGAGATGGGCTATGGAAAATGAAGGGTGCTAGTGAGAGAATCCACGGAAAAGGATGTCGTTGGGGGTACCACCAAAGATTGTCTCACTAGGCACCACCAGTGCTAAAGCCAGCCCTGTGACCCAGCATCCCTCACACCGCAGCTGGGACTGTGAGTGTTATTCTACAGGGCCCGCCGTCCCCTCACACTACAGCTGGGACTGTGAGTGATTCTACGGGACCACCATCCTCTCACACCACAGCGGGGACTGTGAGTGTTATTCTACAGGGCCCACCATCCCCTCACACCACAGCGGGGACCGTGAGTGTTATTCTACAGGTCCCACCATCCTCTCACACTACAGCTGGGACTGTGCGTGCTATTCTACAGGGTCCACCATCCCCTCACACCGCAGCTGGGACTGTGAGTGTTATTCTACAGGGTCCACCATCCCCTCACACCGCAGCTGGGACTGTGAGTGATTCTACGGGGCCACCATCCCCTCCCCTCACACTGTAGCGGAGACCGTGAGTACTATTCTACAGGGCCCACCGTCCCCTCACACCACAGCGGGGACTGTGAGTGTTATTCTACAGGGCCCACCATCCTCTCACGCCGCAGCTGGGACTGTGAGTGTTATTCTACAGGGCCCACCGTCCCCTCACACCACAGCGGGGACTGTGAGTGTTATTCTACAGGGCCCACCATCCTCTCACACCGCAGCTGGGACTGTGAGTGTTATTCTACAGGGCCCACCATCCCCTCACACTACAGCTGGGACTGTGAGTGTAATTCTACAGCGTCCACCATCCCCTCTCACTACAGCTCGGACTGTGTGTTATTCTACAGGGTCCACCATCCCCTCACACTAAAGAGTGCTATTCTACAGGGCCCACCGTCCCCTCACACCACAGCGGGGACTATGAGTGTTATTCTACAGGGCCCACCATCCCCTCACACCACAGATGGGCCTGTGAGTGTTATTCTACGGGGTCCACCATCCCCTCACACTACAGCTGGGACTCGAGTGTTATTCTACAGGGCCCACCATCCCCTCACACTACAGCTGGGACTGTGAGTGTTATTCTACAGGGCCCACCATCCCCTCACACCACAGATGGCACTGTGAGTGCTATTCTACAAGGTCCACCGTCCCCTCACACCACAGCGGGGACTGTGAGTGTTATTCTACAGGGCCCACCATCCTCTCACACCGCAGCTGGGACTGTGAGTGTTATTCTACAGGGCCCACCATCCCCTCACACCACAGATGGGCCTGTGAGTGTTATTCTACGGGGTCCACCATCCCCTCACACTACAGCTGGGACTCGAGTGTTATTCTACAGGGCACACCATCCCCTCACACTACAGCTGGGACTGTGAGTGTTATTCTACAGGGCCCACAATCCCCTCACACCACAGCTGGCACTGTGAGTGCTATTCTACAAGGTCCACCGTCCCCTCACACCACAGCGGGGACTGTGAGTGTTATTCTACAGGGCCCACCATCCCCTCACACCACAGCTGGGACTGTGAGAGGTATTCTGAAGGGTCGCCCATCCCCTCACACCGCAGCTGGGACTGTGAGTGTTATTCTACAGGGCCCACCATCCCCTCACACCACAGCGGGGACTGTGAGTGTTATTCTACAGCGTCCACCATCCCCTCACACCACAGCTGGGACTGTGAGTGTTATTCTACAGGGTCCACCATCCCCTCACACTACAGCTGTGACTGTGAGAGGTATTCTGTAGGGTCCCCCATCCCCTCACACCGCAGCTGGGACTGTGAGTGTTATTCTACAGGGCCCACCATCCCCTCACACCACAGCTGGGACTGTGAGTGTTATTCTACAGGGCCCACCGTCCCCTCACACCACAGCGGGGACTGTGAGTGTTATACTACAGGACCCACCATCCCCTCACACCACGACTGGGCCTGTGAGTGTTATTCTACAGTGTCCACCATCCCCTCACACCACAGATGGGCCTGTGAGTGTTATTCTACGGGGCCCACCATCCCCTCACACTACAGCTGGGACTGTGAGTGTTATTCTACAGGGCCCACCATCCCCTCACACTACAGCTGGGACTGTGAGTGTTATTCTACAGGGCCCACCATCCCCTCACACCGCAGCTGGGACTGTGAGTGTTATTCTACGGGGCCCACCATCCCCTCACACCACAGCGGGGACTGTGAGTGTTATTCTACAGGATCCACCATCCTCTCACGCCACAGCTGGGACTGTGAGTGCTATTCTACAGGGTCCACCATCCCATCACACCGCAGCTGGGACTGTGAGTGTTATTCTGCAGGGTCCACCATCCCCTCACACCACAGCGGGGACTGTGAGTGTTATTCTACAGGGTCCACCATCCCCTCACACTACAGTTGGGACTCGAGTGTTATTCTACAGGGCCCACCATCCCCTCACACCACAGCGGAGACCGTGAGTGTTATTCTACAGGGTCCACCATCCTCTCACACTACAGCTGGGACTCGAGTGTTATTCTACAGGGCCCACCATCCCCTCACACCACAGCGGAGACCGTGAGTGTTATTCTACAGTGTCCACCATCCCCTCACACCACAGCTGGAACTGTGAGTTTTATTCTACAGGGTCCACCATCCCTTCACACCCCAGCTGGGACTGTGAGTGTTATTCTACAGGGCCCACCATCCCCTCACACCACAGCGGGGACTGTGAGTGTTATTCTACAGGGTCCCCCATACCTTCACACCACGACTGGGCCTGTGAGTGTTATTCTAAAGGGTCCCCCATCCCCTCACACCACGACTGGGCCTGTGTTATTCTACAGGGTCCCCCATCCTCTCACACCACAACTGGGCCTGTGAGTGTTATTCTACAGGGTCCCCCATCCTCTCACACCACGACTGGGCCTGTGAGTGTTATTCTACAGCGTCCACCATCCCCTCACACCACAGCTGTGAGTGCTATTCTACGGCGTCCACCATCCCCTCACACTACAGCTGGGACTGTGAGTGTTATTCTACAGGGCCCACCATCCCCTCACACCACAGCTGGGACTGTGGTATTCTACATGATCCACCATCCCCTCACACCACAGCTGGGACTGTGAGTGTTATTCTGCAGGGTCCACCTTCCCCTCACACCACAGCGGGGACTGTGAGTGTTATTCTACAGGCCCCACCATCCCCTCACACCACAGCTGGGACTGTGGTATTCTACATGATCCACCATCCCCTCACACTGCAGCTGGGACTGTGAGTGATTCTACAGGGCCCACCATCCCCTCACACTACAGCTGGGACTGTGAGAGTTATTCTACAGGGCCCACCATCCCCTCACACCACAGCGGGGACTGTGAGTGCTATTCTACAGGACCCACCATCCCCTCACACCACAGCAGGGACTGTGAGTGTTATTCTGCAGGGTCCACCATCCCCTCACACCACAGCTGGGACTGTGAGTGTTATTCTGCAGGGTCCACCATCCCCTCACACTGCAGCTGGGACTGTGAGTGGTATTCTACAGGGACTGTGAGTGTTATTCTACAGGGCCCACCATCCCCTCACACCGCAGCGGGGACTGTGAGTGTTATTCTACAGGACCCACCATCCCCTCACACCACACCTGGGACTGTGAGTGTTATTCTACAGGGCCCACCATCCTCTCACACCGCAGCTGGGACTGTGAGTGATTCTACAGGGCCCACCATCCCCTCACACCACAGCTGGGACTGTGAGTGTTATTCTGCAGGGTCCACCATCCCCTCACACCACAGCGGGGACTGTGAGTGTTATTCTACAGGGCCCACCATCCTCTCACACTGCAGCTGGGACTCTGAGTGTTATTCTGCAGGGTCCACCATCCCCTCACACCGCAGCGGGGACTGTGAGTGTTATTCTGCAGGGTCCACCATCCCCTCACACAGCAGCAGGGACTGTGAGTGCTATTCTACAGGACCCACCATCCCCTCACACCGCAGCTGGGACTGTGAGTGATTCTACAGGGCCCACCATCCTCTCACACCGCAGCTGGGACTGTGAGTGATTCTACAGGGCCCACCATCCCCTCACACCACAGCTGGGACTCTGGTATTCTACATTATCCACCATCCCCTCACACCACAGCTGGGACTGTGAGTGTTATTCTACAGGGCCCACCATCCCCTCACACCGCAGCTGGGACTGTGAGTGTTATTCTACAGGATCCACCATCCCCTCACACTACAGTGGGGACTGTGAGTGTTATTCTGCAGGGTCCACCATCCCCTCACACCACAGCGGGGACTGTGAGTGTTATTTTATGGGGCCCACCATCCCCTCACACTACAGCTGGGACTTGAGTGTTATTCTACAGGGCCCACCATCCCCTCACACCACAGCTGGGACTGTGAGTGTTATTCTGCAGGGTCCACCATCCCCTCACACTACAGCTGGGACTGTGAGTGTTATTCTGCAGGGTCCACCATCCCCTCACACCACAGCTGGGACTGTGAGTGTTATTCTGCAGGGTCCACAATCCCCTCACACCACAGCTGGGACTGTGAGTGTTATTCTGCAGGGTCCACCATCCCCTCACACCACAACGGGGACTGTGAGTGTTATTCTACAGGGTCCACCATCCTCTCACACCGCAGCTGGGACTGTGAGTGTAATTCTACAGGGCCCACCATCCTCTCACACAGCAGCTGGGACTGTGAGTGTTATTCTGCAGGGTCCACCATCCCCTCAAACCACAGCTGGGACTGTGAGTGATTCTACGGGCCCACCATCCCCTCACACTACAGCTGGGACTGTGAGTGCTATTCTACAGGGCCCACCATCCCCTCACACCGCAGCTGGGACTGTGAGTGTTATTCTACAGGGCCCACCATCCGCTCACACCACAGCTGGGACTGTGAGTGCTATTCTACAGGGCCCACCATCCCCTCACACTACAGCTGTGACTGTGAGTGTAATTCTACAGGGTCCACCATCCCCTCACACAGCAGCTGGGACTGTGAGTGTTATTCTACAGGGTCCACCATCCCCTCACACTACAGCTGGGACTCGAGTGTTATTCTACAGGGCCCACCATCCCCTCACCCCACAGTGGAGACCGTGAGTGCTATTCTACAGGACCCACCATCCCCTCACACCACAGCTGGGACTGTGAGTGTTATTCTACAGGGTCCACCATCCCCTCACACCACGGCTGGGCCTGTGAGTGTTATTCTACAGGGTCCCCCATCCCCTCACACCACGACTGGGCCTGTGAGTGTTATTCTACAGCGTCCACCATCCCCTCACACCACAGCTGTGAGTGCTATTCTATGGCGTCCACCATCCCCTCACACTACAGCTGGGACTGTGAGTGTTAATCTACAGGGCCCACCATCCCCTCACACCACAGCTGGGACTGTGGTATTCTACATGATCCACCATCCCCTCACACCACAGCTGGGACTGTGAGTGTTATTCTGCAGGGTCCACCATCCCCTCACACCACAGCGGGGACTGTGAGTGTTATTCTACAGGCCCCACCATCCCCTCACACCACAGCTGGGACTGTGGTATTCTACATGATCCACCATCCCCTCACACTGCAGCTGGGACTGTGAGTGATTCTACAGGGCCCACCATCCCCTCACACTACAGCTGGGACTGTGAGTGTTATTCTACAGGGCCCACCATCCCCTCACACCACAGCGGGGACTGTGAGTGCTATTCTACAGGACCCACCATCCCCTCACACCACAGCAGGGACTGTGAGTGTTATTCTGCAGGGTCCACCATCCCCTACACCACAGCTGGGACTATGTGTGTTATTCTGCAGGGTCCACCATCCCCTCACACCGCAGCTGGGACTGTGAGTGGTATTCTACAGGGACTGTGAGTGTTATTCTACAGGGCCCACCATCCCCTCACACCGCAGCGGGGACTGTGAGTGTTATTCTACAGGACCCACCATCCCCTCACACCACACCTGGGACTGTGAGTGTTATTCTAAAGGGCCCACCATCCCCTCACACCACAGCTGGGACTGTGGTATTCTACATGATCCACCATCCCCTCACACCACAGCTGGGACTGTGAGTGTTATTCTGCAGGGTCCACCATCCCCTCACACCACAGCGGGGACTGTGAGTGTTATTCTACAGGGCCCACCATCCTCTCACACCGCAGCTGGGACTCTGAGTGTTATTCTGCAGGGTCCACCATCCCCTCACACCACAGCGGGGACTGTGAGTGTTATTCTCCAGGGTCCACCATCCCCTCACACAGCAGCAGGGACTGTGAGTGCTATTCTACAGGGGCCACCAGCCCCTCACACCACAGCTGGGACTGTGAGTGCTATTCTACAGGACCCACCATCCTCTCACACCGCAGCTGGGACTGTGAGTGATTCTACAGGGCCCACCATCCCCTCACACTACAGTAGGGACTGTGAGTGTTATTCTGCAGGGTCCACCATCCCCTCACACCACAGCGGGGACTGTGAGTGTTATTCTACAGGGCCCACCATCCCCTCACACTACAGCTGGGACTCGAGTGTTATTCTACAGGGCCCACCATCCCCTCACACCACAGCTGGGACTGTGAGTGTTATTCTGCAGGGTCCACCATCCCCTCACACCACAGCTGGGACTGTGAGTGTTATTCTGCAGGGTCCACCATCCCCTCACACCACAGCTGGGACTGTGAGTGTTATTCTGCAGGGTCCACCATCCCCTCACAGCACAGCGGGGACTGTGAGTGTTATTCTGCAGGGTCCACCATCCCCTCACACCGCAGCTGGGACTGTGAGTGTAATTCTACAGGGCCCAACATCCTCTCACACAGCAGCTGGGACTGTGAGTGTTATTCTGCAGGGTCCACCATCCCCTCAAACCACAGCTGGGACTGTGAGTGATTCTACGGGCCCACGATCCCCTCACACTACAGCTGGGACTGTGAGTGCTATTCTACAGGGCCCACCATCCCCTCACACCGCAGCTGGGACTGTGAGTGTTATTCTACAGGGCCCACCATCCCCTCACACTACAGCTGGGACTCGAGTGTTATTCTACAGGGCCCACCATCCCCTCACACCACAGCTGGGACTGTGAGTGTTATTCTGCAGGGTCCACCATCCCCTCACACCACAGCTGGGACTGTGAGTGTTATTCTGCAGGGTCCACCATCCCCTCACACCACAGCTGGGACTGTGAGTGTTATTCTGCAGGGTCCACCATCCCCTCACACCACAGCGGGGACTGTGAGTGTTATTCTGCAGGGTCCACCATCCCCTCACACCACAACGGGGACTGTGAGTGTTATTCTACAGGGTCCACCATCCCCTCAGACCGCAGCTGGGACTGTGAGTGTAATTCTACAGGGCCCACCATCCTCTCACACAGCAGCTGGGACTGTGAGTGTTATTCTGCAGGGTCCACCATCCCCTCAAACCACAGCTGGGACTGTGAGTGATTCTACGGGCCCACGATCCCCTCACACTACAGCTGGGACTGTGAGTGCTATTCTACAGGGCCCACCATCCCCTCACACCGCAGCTGGGACTGTGAGTGTTATTCTGCAGGGTCCACCATCCCCTCACACCACAGCGGGGACTGTGAGTGTTATTCTACAGGGCCCACCATCCCCTCACACTACAGCTGGGACTCGAGTGTTATTCTACAGGGCCCACCATCCCCTCACACCACAGCTGGGACTGTGAGTGTTATTCTGCAGGGTCCACCATCCCCTCACACCACAGCTGGGACTGTGAGTGTTATTCTGCAGGGTCCACCATCCCCTCACACCACAGCGGCGACTGTGAGTGTTATTCTACAGGGCCCACCATCCCCTCACACTACAGCTGGGACTCGAGTGTTATTCTACAGGGCCCACCATCCCCTCACACCACAGCTGGGACTGTGAGTGTTATTCTGCAGGGTCCACCATCCCCTCACACCACAGCTGGGACTGTGAGTGTTATTCTGCAGGGTCCACCATCCCCTCACACCACAGCTGGGACTGTGAGTGTTATTCTGCAGGGTCCACCATCCCCTCACACCACAGCGGGGACTGTGAGTGTTATTCTGCAGGGTACACCATCCCCTCACACCACAACGGGGACTGTGAGTGTTATTCTACAGGGTCCACCATCCCCTCACACCGCAGCTGGGACTGTGAGTGTAATTCTACAGGGCCCACCATCCTCTCACACAGCAGCTGGGACTGTGAGTGTTATTCTGCAGGGTCCACCTGTAAGAGGCTGGACTGGCTTGTAGTGAGTACCAAGGGGTACTTGCACCTTGCACCAGGCCCAGTTATCCCTTATTAGTGTATAGGGTGTCTAGCAGCTTAGGCTGATAGATAATGGTAGCTTAGCAGAGCAGCTTAGGCTGAACTAGGAGACGTGTGAAGCTACTACAGTACCACTTGGTGTCATATGCACAATATCATAAGAAAACACAATACACAGTTATACTAAAAATAAAGGTACTTTATTTTTATGACAATATGCCAAAGTATCTTAGAGTGTACCCTCAGTGAGAGGATAGGAAATATACGCAAGATATATATACACAATAGCAAAAATATGCAGTATAGTCTTAGAAAACAGTGCAAACAATGTATAGTTACAATAGGATGCAATGGGGAAACATAGGGATAGGGGCAACACAAACCATATACTCCAAAAGTGGAATGCGAACCACGAATGGACCCCAAACCTATGTGACCTTGTAGAGGGTCGCTGGGACTATTCGAAAATAGTGAGAGTTAGAAAAATAACCCTCCCCAAGACCCTGAAAAGTGAGTGCAAAGTGCACCAAAGTTCCCCTAAGGACAAAATAGTCGTGTTAGAGGGAAAATGCAAGGAAAACACAAATCAGCAATGCAACAACGATGGATTCCTGACTGAGGGTACCTGTGGAACAAGGGGACCAAGTCCAAAAGTCACAAGCAACTCGGAGATGGGCAGATGCCCAAGAAATGCCAGCGGTTGGTGCAAAGAAGCTCTTACTAGGCTGAAGAACTGTGAATACTACAGGAACGACAAGGGCTAGAGACTTCCCCTTTGGAGGATAGATCCCTCACGCCTTGGAGAGTCGTGCAGAAGTGTTTTCCCACCGGATGGACGCCAACAAGCCTTGCTACATGCAAATCGTGCGTTTGGCATTTTTGGACACTGCTGGGGCCCAGGAGGGACCAGGAGGTCGCAAATTGGACCAGCAGAGAGAGGGGACGTCGAGCAAGACAAGGAGCCCTCAGTGAAGCAGGTAGCCCCCGGAGAAGTGCCAGAAACAGGCACTACGAGGATGCGTGAAACGGTGCTCGCCGAAGTTGCACAAAGGAGTCCCACGTCGCCGGAGACCAACTTAGAAAGTCGTGCAATGCAGGTTAGGGTGCCGTGGACCCAGGCTTGGCTGTGCACGAAGGATTTCCGCCGGAAGTGCACAGGGGCCGGAGTAGCTTGCAAAGTCGCGGTTCCCAGCAATGCAGCCCAGCGAGGTGAGGCAAGGACTTACCTCCACCAAACTTGGGCTGAAGAGTCACTGGACAGTGGGGGTCACTTGGACGGTGTAGCTAGATTCGAGGGACCTCGCTCGTCGTGCTGAGAGGAGACCCAAGGGACCAGTAATGCAGCTTTTTGGTGCCTGCGGTTGCAGGGGGACGATTCCGTCGACCCACGGGAGATTTCTTCGGAGCTTCTGGTGCAGAGAGGAGGCAGACTACCCCCACAGCATGCACAAGCAGGAAAACAGTCGAGAAGGCGGCAGGATCAGCGTTACAGAGTTGCAGTAGTCGTCTTTGCTACTATGTTGCAGGTTTGCAGGCTTCCAGCGCGGTCAGCGGTCGATTCCTTATCAGAAGGTGAAGAGGGAGATGCAGAGGAACTTGGCTGAGCTCATGCATTCGTTATCTAAAGTTTCCCCAGAGACAGAGACCCTAAATAGCCAGAAAAGAGGGTTTGGCTACCTAGGAGAGAGGATAGGCAACTAACACCTGAAGGAGCCTATCAGCAGGAGTCTCTGACGTCACCTGGTGGCACTGGCCACTCAGAGCAGTCCAGTGTGCCAGCAGCACCTCTGTTTCCAAGATGGCAGAGGTCTGGAGCACACTGGAGGAGCTCTGGACACCTCCCAGGGGAGGTGCAGGTCAGGGGAGTGGTCACTCCCCTTTCCTTTGTCCAGTTTCGCGCCAGAGCAGGGGCTAAGGGGTCCCTGAACCGGTGTAGACTGGCTTATGCAGAATTGGGCACATCTGTGCCCAAGAAAGCATTTCCAGAGGCTGGGGGAGGCTACTCCTCCCCTGCCTTCACACCATTTTCCAAAGGGAGAGGGTGTCACACCCTCTCTCAGAGGAAGTTCTTTGTTCTGCCATCCTGGGCCAGGCCTGGCTGGACCCCAGGAGGGCAGATGCCTGTCTGAGGGGTTGGCAGCAGCAGCAGCTGCAGTGAAACCCCAGGAAGGGCAGTTTGGCAGTACCAGGGTCTGTGCTACAGACCACTGGGATCATGGAATTGTACCAACAATGCCAGGATGGCATAGAGGGGGCAATTCCATGATCATAGACATGTTACATGGCCATATTCGGAGTTACCATGGTGAAGCTACATATAGGTAGTGACCTATATGTAGTGCACGCGTGTAATGGTGTCCCCGCACTCACAAAGTTCAGGGAATTGGCTCTGAACCATGTGGGGGCACCTTGGCTAGTGCCAGGGTGCCCTCACACTAAGTAACTTTGCACCTAACCTTTACCAGGTAAAGGTTAGACATATAGGTGACTTATAAGTTACTTAAGTGCAGTGTAAAATGGCTGTGAAATAACGTGGACGTTATTTCACTCAGGCTGCAGTGGCAGGCCTGTGTAAGAATTGTCAGAGCTCCCTATGGGTGGCAAAAGAAATGCTGCAGCCCATAGGGATCTCCTGGAACCCCAATACCCTGGGTACCTCAGTACCATATACTAGGGAATTATAAGGGTGTTCCAGTAAGCCAATGTAAATTGGTAAAATTGGTCACTAGCCTGTTAGTGACAATTTGAAAGTAATGAGAGAGCATAACCACTGAGGTTCTGGTTAGCAGAGCCTCAGTGAGACAGTTAGGCACCACACAGGGAACATATACATGCACACCTATGAGCACTGGGACCCTGTGTGACAGGGTCCCAGTGACACATACATATAGGCCACAAACCTATGAGCACTGGGGTCCTGACCAGCAGGATCCCAGTGACACATAACAAACATACTGAAAACATAGTGTTTTCACTATGAGCACTGAGGCCTGGGTATCAGGATCCCAGTGAGACAGTGAAAACAGTGACAAACACCCTGACATACACTCACAAACAGGCCAAAAGTGGGGGTAACAAGGCTAGAAAGAGGCTACCTTCTCACACAGCCCCCCCCCCCAAACAAAGGACAATAAGGCTAACCTTGGCCAGTTGAGACTTTATTGTCTAAGTGGTGATAAGTAGAGAGTAGCTCTGCAATAGACTGGTTACTCCCTTTATCATCCACTATATGGTTACTTCCCTGTGGGGATGTAAACCACCCTGTTTGAAGTTTTTTAGCTAAGCAACAATGCGAAGATGTATTTTCAGAGTTTCTATCAGTAAGTTTTAGTTTAGAGCAGTGGGAATTGTCCACTGAACCTATTTGTAGTAATGGAAATGCCAGACAGGGATGCTGTCTCAGAAAAGCCATAGCAGGGCAAAAACTTTGTCCATATGGCTGGAAGAGAGAACAGGGATGCTGTTTCTCTTGGGTTGGAGCAGGGCAGGGATGCTGTCCTATCAGCTCCACACTAGGGCAGGGATGCTGTCCTAAGTGTTGTGAGGTAGTGCAGGGTTTCTGCACTAAAGTTTCTCTGGGAGGGTTGGAGGGATGCTCCATGTTAACTAAAATGGTGCTGTTTTTCTCACCAATGTTTGTTATCCCACAGAGAGGTACTTCCACCTCAGGGAGTCCAGCTTTGCCAGCTGATGATTCCCTTGGAACAGGTGCCACCCCAGGAGAGGTTTCTCCCACCACAGGAATAGTATCCTGAATGGTAGGGTGGTTAGGGGATACTGTGATACCCTTTTTACCTGTTGATGGAGAGGGATCCTGAGTTTTCAGGCCTTCTCTCCTTTGCTTTTTCATTTCACTTGAAATGAGAGGGAACAATTCCTCAGGGATGCCCAGCATGGTTGCATGGGCATAAAACTCTACATCAGCCCAACCTGAGGCCTCTAGGTCATTACCTAAGAGACAGTCTACAGGTAAGCTAGGTGATACCACCACCTGCTTAGGGCCAGTAACTCCACCCCAACTAAACTGAATTATAGCTAAGGGAAGAAACTTAGTGGAGTTATGGACATCAATAATCTTATACTGTTGTCCAATGATGTGTTGTTCAGGAGGCACTAGGTTTTCAGTCACCAAAGTGAAACTGGCACCTGTGTCCCTGTAGGCCAAGGCCTCAACACCATTTATTGAAACTGTCTGCCTGTACTTATCCATTGTAAGGGGACAAGCAGCCAGTGTGGCAAGGCCAATGCCACTAGGTGTGACAGAAACTGTCTTGGGACTGATTACATCAGTTTCCACTATGGACCCATAAGTGAACCCAACTACACCCTTTGCTTGACTGTTGCCAGCAGTCCCACCACTAGTACCACTACTGCTAGGGGCACTAGAGCTTGATGTATTAGTGGTGGTAGGCTCAGGGGGTTTACCTGGACAGGACTTATCCCCTGGCCTATGGCCTCTATTTTTACACACAAAGCACCAAGGCTTTTTAATGTGTGCAGGTTGGGAAGAAGAGGAAGAATTTGTTTTATCCCCACCCTCTGAAGAGTGTTTAAGATTTGAAGTGGGATCTTTGGTTTTACCCTTATCCCCATGCTTATCTTGAGATTTTTCACCATCTTTCTTCTTATTGCCATCTTTGTCACCCCCTGTATGAACTTTTCTGTTCACCCTTGTTCTGACCCATTTGTCTGCCTTCTTTCCCAATTCTTGGGGAGAGGTCAGATCAGAGTCTACCAGGTACTGGTGCAACAAATCAGACACACAATTATTAAGTATATGCTCTCTCAGGATTGTGTTATACAGGCTTTCATAATCAGTAACTTTACTGCCATGTAACCACCCCTCCAAGGCCTTCACTGAATGGTCAATGAAATCAACCCAGTCTTGTGAAGACTCCTTTTTGGTCTCTCTGAACTTTATCCTGTACTGTTCAGTGGTTAAGCCATAACCATCCAGGAGTGCATTCTTAAGAACTGTAAAATTATTGGCATCATTTTCTTTCACAGTAAGGAGCCTATCCCTACCTTTTCCACTAAATGATAGCCATAGGATAGCAGCCCACTGCCTTTGAGGGACATCCTGTACAACACAGGCCCTCTCAAGTGCAGCAAACCACTTGTTAATGTCATCCCCCTCCTTATAAGGGGGAACTATCTTGTGCAGATTCCTGGAATCATGCTCTTTTGCAGGATGACTATGGGGAATACTGCTGCTGCCACCATGGGTATCTAAACCCAACTTCTGTCTTTCCTTCTCTAATTCTAAAGACTGTCTATCCAAATCCAGCTGTTGCTTCTTGAGCTTCAGTCTGGTTTGTTCCACTCTCAATCTATTGAGCTCCCTTTCTAACAATCTGTCATCAGGGTGGGTGGGAGGGACATTTCTAGATACAGAGGTATGATGGGAATGAACAGAAGGAGACCTGTCCCTTACAGAGGGCACCCTAACAGCTTGGCTACCAGTATAATGTGAGAGCACACCATCAGTATGGTGTGATTCAACCTCTGTACCAACTATGCTAGACTGTCTAGTAATGGGCAGGCTGAGAAGTTTCTTTCCTGAACCTTTTCCTGGGGGAGTCCCTGGATCAGATTGAGAACCATTAGCTACTTTTTCACCAGATTGGGCACTTATGGCCTTATCCTGTACTCTAAGCATATTAATTAACAGTTCTAAGGAAGGATTCTTCCCTACACTCAAACCTCTCTCTATGCAGAGACTCCTTGCTCCTTTCCAGCTAAGGTGATCATATGCAAGTTTGGACAGTTCAACATTTTTGCCTGTGCCAGACATTTTTTAGAGAGAGTTAAAGTGATAGAAAAAGAGAAAAAAGTTTTCAGAACTTTTTGGAAAGACAGAAAAAACCTTTTAAACTTTTAAGAACTTTTTTGAAAGTTTTAGAAGTACTTTTCAGCACTTAGAAAAGAGTGAAAAGAGGAAATGCAAAACTTTTTGGCTATGTGTATATACACTGACCTTGTTTTGTATATTTTTCTCTTATGAAAAGTACAATGACAAGAGTGGTAAGTAGTCTCATGCACTTATCCCACCGCTGCCACCAATGTAAGAGGCTGGACTGGCTTGTAGTGAGTACCAAGGGGTACTTGCACCTTGCACCAGGCCCAGTTATCCCTTATTAGTGTATAGGGTGTCTAGCAGCTTAGGCTGATAGATAATGGTAGCTTAGCAGAGCAGCTTAGGCTGAACTAGGAGACGTGTGAAGCTACTACAGTACCACTTAGTGTCATATGCACAATATCATAAGAAAACACAATACACAGTTATACTAAAAATAAAGGTACTTTATTTTTATGACAATATGCCAAAGTATCTTAGAGTGTACCCTCAGTGAGAGGATAGGAAATATACACAAGATATATATACACAATAGCAAAAATATGCAGTATAGTCTTAGAAAACAGTGCAAACAATGTATAGTTAGAATAGGATGCAATGGGGAAACATAGGGATAGGGGCAACACAAACCATATACTCCAAAAGTGGAATGCAAACCACGAATGGACCCCAAACCTATGTGACCTTGTAGAGGGTCGCTGGGACTATTAGAAAATAGTGAGAGTTAGAAAAATAACCCTCCCCAAGACCCTGAAAAGTGAGTGCAAAGTGCACCAAAGTTCCCCTAAGGACAAAATAGTCGTGTTAGAGGGAAAATGCAAGGAAAACACAAATCAGCAATGCAACAACGATGGATTCCTGACTGAGGGTACCTGTGGAACAAGGGGACCAAGTCCAAAAGTCACAAGCAACTCGGAGATGGGCAGATGCCCAAGAAATGCCAGCGGTTGGTGCAAAGAAGCTCTTACTAGGCTGAAGAACTCTGAATACTGCAGGAACGACAAGGGCTAGAGACTTCCCCTTTGGAGGATGGATCCCCCACGCCTTGGAGAGTCGTGCAGAAGTGTTTTCCCGCCGGATGGACGCCAACAAGCCTTGCTACACGCAAATCGTGCGTTTGGCGTTTTTGGACGCTGCTGGGGCCCAGGAGGGACCAGGAGGTCGCAAATTGGACCTGCAGAGAGAGGGGACGTCGAGCAAGACAAAGAGCCCTCACTGAAGCAGGTAGCTCCCGGAGAAGTGCCAGAATCAGGCACTACAAGGATGCGTGAAACAGTGCTTGCCGAAGTTGCACAAAGGAGTCCCACGTCGCCGGAGACCAACTTAGAAAGTCGTGCAATGCAGGTTAGAGTGCCGTGGAACCAGGCTTGGCTGTGCACGAAGGATTTCCGCCGGAAGTGCACAGGGGCCGGAGTAGCTTGCAAAGTCGCGGTTCCCAGCAATGCAGCCCAGCGAGGTGAGGCAAGGACTTACCTCCACCAAACTTGGGCTGAAGAGTCACTGGACTGTGGGGGTCACTTGGACGGTGTCGCTGGATTCGAGGGACCTCGCTCGTCGTGCTGAGAGGAGACCCAAGGGACCGGTAATGCAGCTTTTTGGTGCCTGCCGTTGCAGGGGGACGATTCCGTCGACCCACGGGAGATTTCTTCGGAGCTTCTGGTGCAGAGAGGAGGCAGACTACCCCCACAGCATGCACAAGCAGGAAAACAGTCGAGAAGGCGGCAGGATCAGCGTTACAGAGTTGCAGTAGTCGTCTTTGCTACTATGTTGCAGGTTTGCAGGCTTCCAGCGCGGTCAGCGGTCGATTCTTTATCAGAAGGTGAAGAGGGAGATGCAGAGGAACTCGGCTGAGCTCATGCATTCGTTATCTAAAGTTTCCCCAGAGACAGAGACCCTAAATAGCCAGAAAAGAGGGTTTGGCTACCTAGGAGAGAGGATAGGCTACTAACACCTGAAGGAGCCTATCAGCAGGAGTCTCTGACGTCACCTGGTGGCACTGGCCACTCAGAGCAGTCCAGTGTGCCAGCAGCACCTCTGTTTCCAAGATGGCAGAGGTCTGGAGCACACTGGAGGAGCTCTGGACACCTCCCAGGGGAGGTGCAGGTCAGGGGAGTGGTCACTCCCCTTTCCTTTGTCCAGTTTCGCGCCAGAGCAGGGGCTAAGGGGTCCCTGAACCGGTGTAGACTGGCTTATGCAGAATTGGGCACATCTGTGCCCAAGAAAGCATTTCCAGAGGCTGGGGGAGGCTACTCCTCCCCTGCCTTCACACCATTTTCCAAAGGGAGAGGGTGTCACACCCTCTCTCAGAGGAAGTTCTTTGTTCTGCCATCCTGGGCCAGGCCTGGCTGGACCCCAGGAGGGCAGATGCCTGTCTGAGGGGTTGGCAGCAGCAGCAGCTGCAGTGAAACCCCAGGAAGGGCAGTTTGGCAGTACCAGGGTCTGTGCTACAGACCACTGGGATCATGGAATTGTACCAACAATGCCAGGATGGCATAGAGGGGGCAATTCCATGATCATAGACATGTTACATGGCCATATTCGGAGTTACCATGGTGAAGCTACATATAGGTAGTGACCTATATGTAGTGCACGCGTGTAATGGTGTCCCCGCACTCACAAAGTTCAGGGAATTGGCTCTGAACCATGTGGGGGCACCTTGGCTAGTGCCAGGGTGCCCTCACACTAAGTAACTTTGCACCTAACCTTTACCAGGTAAAGGTTAGACATATAGGTGACTTATAAGTTACTTAAGTGCAGTGTAAAATGGCTGTGAAATAACGTGGACGTTATTTCACTCAGGCTGCAGTGGCAGGCCTGTGTAAGAATTGTCAGAGCTCCCTATGGGTGGCAAAAGAAATGCTGCAGCCCATAGGGATCTCCTGGAACCCCAATACCCTGGGTACCTCAGTACCATATACTAGGGAATTATAAGGGTGTTCCAGTAAGCCAATGTAAATTGGTAAAATTGGTCACTAGCCTGTTAGTGACAATTTGAAAGTAATGAGAGAGCATAACCACTGAGGTTCTGGTTAGCAGAGCCTCAGTGAGACAGTTAGGCACCACACAGGGAACATATACATGCACACCTATGAGCACTGGGGCCCTGTGTGACAGGGTCCCAGTGACACATACATATAGGCCACAAACCTATGAGCACTGAGGTCCTGACCAGCAGGATCCCAGTGACACATAACAAACATACTGAAAACATAGGGCCTGATTCTAACTTTGGAGGACGGTGTTAAACCGTCCCAAAAGTGGCGGATATACCACCTACCGTATTACGAGTTCCATAGGATATAATGGACTCGTAATACGGTAGGTGGTATATCCGCCACTTTTGGGACGGTTTAACACCGTCCTCCAAAGTTAGAATCAGGCCCATAGTGTTTTCACTATGAGCACTGAGGCCTGGGTATCAGGATCCCAGTGAGACAGTGAAAACAGTGAAAAACACCCTGACATACACTCACAAACAGGCCAAAAGTGGGGGTAACAAGGCTAGAAAGAGGCTACCTTCTCACACCACCATCCCCTCAAACCACAGCTGGGACTGTGAGTGATTCTACGGGCCCACGATCCCCTCACACTACAGCTGGGACTGTGAGTGCTATTCTACAGGGCCCACCATCCCCTCACACCGCAGCTGGGACTGTGAGTGTTATTCTACAGGGCCCACCATCCGCTCACACCACAGCTGGGACTGTGAGTGCTATTCTACAGGGCCCACCATCCCCTCACACTACAGCTGTGACTGTGAGTGTAATTCTACAGGGTCCACCATCCCCTCACACTGCAGCTGGGACTGTGAGTGTTATTCTACAGGGTCCACCATCCCCTCACACTACAGCTGGGACTCGAGTGTTATTCTACAGGGCCCACCATCCCCTCACACCACAGTGGAGACCGTGAGTGCTATTCTACAGGACCCACCATCCCCTCACACCACAGCAGGGACTGTGAGTGTTATTCTACATGGTCCACCATCCCCTCACACCACGGCTGGGACTGTGAGTGTTATTCTACAGGGTCCACCATCCCCTCACACCACAGCTGGGACTGTGAGTGTTATTCTACAGGGCCCACCATCCCCTCACACTACAGCTGTGAGTGTTATTCTACAGGGTCCACCATCCCCTCACACCGCAGCTGGGACTGTGAGTGTTATTCTGCAGGGTCCACCATCCCCTCACACTACAGCTGGGACTCGAGTGTTATTCTAAAGGGCCCACCATCCCCTCACACCACAGCGGAGACCATGAGTGCTATTCTACAGGGTCCACCATCCCCTCACACCGCAGCTGGGACTGTGAGTGGTATTCTACAGGGCCCACCATCCCCTCACACCGCAGCTGGGACTGTGAGTGCTATTCTACAGGACCCACCATCCCCTCACACCACAGCTGGGACTGTGAGAGTTATTCTACAGGGTCCACCATCCTCTCACACCACAGCTGGGACTGTGAGTGTTATTCTACAGGGTCCACCATCCCCTCAAACTACAGCTGGGACTCGAGTGTTATTCTACAGGGCCCACAATCCCCTCACACCACAGCAGTGACTGTGAGTGTTATTCTACAGGGTCCACGATCCCCTCACACCACAGCTGGGACTGTGAGTGTTATTCTACAGGGTCCACCATCCCCTCACACCACAGCTGGGTCTGTGAGTGTTATTCTACAGGGCCCACCATCCCCTCACACTACAGAGTGCTATTCTACAGGATCCACCATCCCCTCACACCACAGCTGGGACTGTGAGTGTTATTTTACAGGGTCCACCATCCCCTCACACTACAGCTGTGACTCGAGTGTTAATCTACAGGGCCCACCATCCCCTCACACCACAGCGGAGACCGTGAGTGCT
Organism: Pleurodeles waltl; assembly: GCF_031143425.1. Lineage (NCBI taxonomy): Eukaryota > Metazoa > Chordata > Amphibia > Caudata > Salamandridae > Pleurodeles > Pleurodeles waltl. The sequence continues at coordinate 1,013,698,615 of NC_090450.1, read as the reverse complement.
ATTCTACAGGATCCACCATCCCCTCACACTACAGCTGGGACTCGAGTGTTATTCTACAGGGCCCACCATCCCCTCACACCACAGCTGGGACTGTGAGTGCTATTCTACAGGGCCCACCATCCCCTCACACTACAGCTGTGACTGTGAGTGTTATTCTACAGGGTCCACCATCCCCTCACACCGCAGCTGGGACTGTGAGTGTTATTTTACAGGGTCCACCATCCCCTCACAATACAGCTGGGACTCGAGTGTTATTCTACAGGGCCCACCATCCCCTCACACCACAACGGAGACCGTGAGTGCTATTCTACAGGACCCACCATCCCCTCACACCACAGCAGGGACTGTGAGTGTTATTCTACAGGGTCCACCATCCCCTCACACCACGGCTGGGACTGTGAGTGTTATTCTACAGGGTCCACCATCCCCTCACACCACAGCAGGGACTGTGAGTGTTATTCTGCAGGGTCCACCATACCCTCATACCACAGCTGGGACTGTGAGTGGTATTATGCAGGGTCCACCATCCCCTCACACCGCAGCTGGGACTGTGAGTGCTATTCTACAGGGCCCACCATCCCCTCACACCACAGCGGTGTGAGAAGGTAGCCTCTTTCTAGCCTTGTTACCCCCACTTTTGGCCTGTTTGTGAGTGTATGTCAGGGTGTTTGTCACTGTTTTCACTGTCTCACTGGGATCCTGATAGCCAGGCCTCAGTGCTCATAGTGAAAACACTATGGGCCTCATTATGACCCTGGCGGGCGGCGGAGGCCGCCCGCCAGGATCCCGCCCTCCAAATTACCGCGCCGCGGTCAAAAGACCGCGGCGGGTATTACGAGTTTTCCCCTGGGCTGGCGGGCGGTTCCAGTTAAACCGCCCGCCAGCCCAGGGGAAAACGACCTTCCCACGAGGATGCCGGCTCGTAATCGAGCCGGCGGAGTGGGAAGGTGCGACGGGTGCTACTGCACCCGTCTCGTATTTCACTGTCTGCAAGGCAGACAGTGAAATACATTTTGGGGCCCTCTTACGGGGGCCCCTGCCGTGCCCATGCCATTGGCATGGGCATGGCAGGGGCCCCCAGGGGCCCCGCGACCCCCCCTACCGCCATCCTGTTCATGGCGGCTTTCCCGCCATGAACTGGATGGCGGTAGGGGGGGTCAGAATCCTCATGGCTGCGGAGCGCGCTCCGCAGCCATGGAGGATTCCAATGAGCAGCGGAAAGTCAGCGGGAGACCGCTGACTTTCCGCTTCTGACCACGGCTGAACCGCCGCGGTCAGAATGCTCATTGGAGCACCGCCAGCCTGTCGGCGGTGCTCCCGTGGTCGGTGGCCCTGGCGGCCACCGGCCGACAGGGTCAGAATGACCCTCTATGTTTTCAGTATGGTTGGTATGTGTCACTGGGATCCTGCTGGTCAGGACCCCAGTGCTCATAGGTTTGTGGCCTATATGTATGTGTCACTGGGACCCTGTCACACAGGGCCCCAGTGCTCACAGGTGTGCATGTATATGTTCCCTGTGTGGTGCCTAACTGTCTCACTGAGGCTCTGCTAACCAGAACCTCAGTGGTTATGCTCTCTCATTACTTTCAAATTGTCACTAACAGGCTAGTGACCAATTTTACCAATTTACATTGGCTTACTGGAACACCCTTATAATTCCCTAGTATATGGTACTGAGGTACCCAGGGTATTGGGGTTCCAGGAGATCCCTATGGGCTGCAGCATTTCTTTTGCCACCCATAGGGAGCTCTGACAATTCTTACACAGGCCTGCCACTGCAGCCTGAGTGAAATAACGTCCACGTTATTTCACAGCCATTTTACACTGCACTTAAGTAACTTATAAGTCACCTATATGTCTAACCTTTACCTGGTAAAGGTTAGGTGCAAAGTTACTTAGTGTGAGGGCACCCTGGCACTAGCCAAGGTGCCCCCACATTGTTCAGAGCCAATTCCCTGAACTTTGTGAGTGCGGGGACACCATTACACGCGTGCACTACATATAGGTCACTACCTATATGTAGCTTCACCATGGTAACTCCGAATATGGCCATGTAACATGTCTATGATCATGGAATTGCCCCCTCTATGCCATCCTGGCATAGTTGGCACAATCCCATGATCCCAGTGGTCTGTAGCACAGACCCTGGTACTGCCAAACTGCCCTTCCTGGGGTTTCACTGCAGCTGCTGCTGCTGCCAACCCCTCAGACAGGCATCTGCCCTCCTCGGGTCCAGCCAGGCCTGGCCCAGGATGGCAGAACAAAGAACTTCCTCTGAGAGAGGGTGTGACACCCTCTCCCTTTGGAAAATGGTGTGAAGGCAGGGGAGGAGTAGCCTCCCCCAGCCTCTGGAAATGCTTTCTTGGGCACAGATGTGCCCAATTCTGCATAAGCCAGTCTACACCGGTTCAGGGACCCCTTAGCACCTGCTCTGGCGCGAAACTGGACAAAGGAAAGGGGAGTGACCACTCCCCTGACCTGCACCTCCCCTGGGAGGTGTCCAGAGCTCCTCCAGTGTGCTCCAGACCTCTGCCATCTTGGAAACAGAGGTGCTGCTGGCACACTGGACTGCTCTGAGTGGCCAGTGCCACCAGGTGACGTCAGAGACTCCTGCTGATAGGCTCCTTCAGGTGTTAGTAGCCTATCCTCTCTCCTAGGTAGCCAAACCCTCTTTTCTGGCTATTTAGGGTCTCTGTCTCTGGGGAAACTTTAGATAACGAATGCATGAGCTCAGCCGAGTTCCTCTGCATCTCCCTCTTCACCTTCTGATAAGGAATCGACCGCTGACCGCGCTGGAAGCCTGCAAACCTGCAACATAGTAGCAAAGACGACTACTGCAACTCTGTAACGCTGATCCTGCCGCCTTCTCGACTGTTTTCCTGCTTGTGCATGCTGTGGGGGTAGTCTGCCTCCTCTCTGCACCAGAAGCTCCGAAGAAATCTCCCGTGGGTCGACGGAATCTTCCCCCTGCAACCGCAGGCACCAAAAAGCTGCATTACCGGTCCCTTGGGTCTCCTCTCAGCACGACGAGCGAGGTCCCTCGAATCCAGCGACGCTGTCCAAGTGACCCCCACAGTCCAGTGACTCTTCAGCCCAAGTTTGGTAGAGGTAAGTCCTTGCCTCACCTCGCTGGGCTGCATTGCTGGGAACCGCGACTTTGCAGCTACTCCGGCCCCTGTGCACTTCCGGCGGAAATCCTTTGTGCACAACCAAGCCTGGGTCCACGGCACTCTAACCTGCATTGCACGACTTTCTAAGTTGGTCTCCGGCGACGTGGGACTCCTTTGTGCAACTTCGGCGAGCACCGTTTCACGCATCCTCGTAGTGCCTGTTTCTGGCACTTCTCCGGGTGCTACCTGCTTCAGTGAGGGCTCCTTTTCTTGCGCGACGTCCCCTCTCTCTGCTGGTCCAATTTGCCACCTCCTGGTCCCTCCTGGGCCCCAGCAGCGTCCAAAAACGCCAAACGCACGATTTGCGTGTAGCAAGGCTTGTTGGCGTACTTCCGGCGGGAAAATACTTCTGCATGACTCTCCAAGGCGAGAGGGATCCGTCCACCAAAGGGGAAGTCACTAGCCCTTTTCGTTCCTGCAGAAACCTTAGCTTCTTCTGTCCAGTCGAAGCTTCTTTGCACCCGCAGCTGGCATTTCCTGGGCATCTGCCCATCTCCGACTTGCTTGTGACTTTTGGACTTGGTCCCCTTGTTCCACAGGTACCCTAGATTGGAAATCCACAGTTGTTGCATTGCTGGTTTGTGTCTTTCCTGCATTATTCCTCTAACACGACTCTTTTGTCCTTAGGGGAACTTTAGTGCACTTTGCACTCACTTTTCAGGGTCTGGGGGAGGGTTATTTTGCTAACTCTCACTATTTTCTAATAGTCCCAGCGACCCTCTACAAGGTCACATAGGTTTGGGGTCCATTCGTGGTTCGCATTCCACTTCTGGAGTATATGGTTTGTGTTGCCCCTATCCCTATGTTTCCCCATTGCATCCTATTGTAACTATACATTGTTTGCACTGTTTTCTAAGACTATACTGCATATTTTTGCTATTGTGTATATATATCTTGTGTATATTTCCTATCCTCTCACTGAGGGTACACTCTAAGATACTTTGGCATATTGTCATAAAAATAAAGTACCTTTATTTTTAGTATAACTGTGTATTGTGTTTTCTTATGATATTGTGCATATGACACTAAGTGGTACTGTAGTAGCTTCACACGTCTCCTAGTTCAGCCTAAGCTGCTCTGCTAAGCTACCATTATCTATCAGCCTAAGCTGCTAGACACCCTATACACTAATAAGGGATAACTGGGCCTGGTGCAAGGTGCAAGTACCCCTTGGTACTCACTACAAGCCAGTCCAGCCTCCTACATTGGTTGTGCAGTGGTGGGATAAGTGCTTGAGACTACTTACCACTCTTGTCATTGTACTTTTCATAAGAGAAAAATATACAAAACAAGGTCAGTGTATATACACATAGCCAAAAAGTTTTGCATTTCCTCTTTTCACTCTTTTCTAAGTGCTGAAAAGTACTTCTAAAACTTTCAAAAAGTTCTTAAAAGTTTAAAAAGTTTTTTTTCTGTCTTTCCAAAAAGTTCTGAAAACTTTTTTCTCTTTTTCTATCACTTTAACTCTCTCAAAAAAATGTCTGGCACAGGAAAAAATGTTGAACTGTCCAAACTTGCATATGATCACCTTAGCTGGAAAGGAGCAAGGAGTCTCTGCATAGAGAGAGGTTTGAGTGTAGGGAAGAATCCTTCCTTAGAACTGTTAATTAACATGCTTAGAGTACAGGATAAGGCCATAAGTGCCCAATCTGTAGAAAAAGTAGCTAATGGTTCTCAATCTCATCCAGGGACTCCCCCAGGAAAAGGTTCAGGAAAGAAACTTCTCAGCCTGCCCATTACTAGACAGTCTAGCATAGTTGGTACAGAGGTTGAATCACACCATACTAATGGTGTGCTCTCACATTATACTGGTAGCCAAGCTGTTAGGGTGCCCTCTGTAAGGGACAGGTCTCCTTCTGTTCATTCCCATCATACCTCTGTATCTAGAAATGTCCCTCCCACCCACCCTGATGACAGATTGTTAGAAAGGGAGCTCAATAGATTGAGAGTGGAACAAACCAGACTGAAGCTCAAGAAGCAACAGCTGGATTTGGATAGACAGTCTTTAGAAGTAGAGAGGGAAAGACAGAAGTTGGGTTTAGATACCCATGGTGGCAGCAGCAGTATTCCCCATAGTCATCCTGCAAAAGAGCATGATTCCAGGAATCTGCACAAGATAGTTCCCCCTTATAAGGAGGGGGATGACATTAACAAGTGGTTTGCTGCACTTGAGAGGGCCTGTGCTGTACAGGATGTCCCTCAAAGGCAGTGGGCTGCTATCCTATGGCTATCATTTAGTGGAAAGGGTAGGGATAGACTCCTTACTGTGAAAGAAAGTGATGCCAATAATTTTACAGTTCTTAAGAATGCACTCCTGGATGGTTATGGCTTAACCACTGAACAGTACAGGATAAAGTTCAGAGAGACCAAAAAGGAGTCTTCACAAGACTGGGTTGATTTCATTGACCATTCAGTGAAGGCCTTGGAGGGGTGGTTACATGGCAGTAAAGTTACTGATTATGAAAGCCTGTATAACACAATCCTGAGAGAGCATATACTTAATAATTGTGTGTCTGATTTGTTGCACCAGTACCTGGTAGACTCTGATCTGACCTCTCCCCAAGAATTGGGAAAGAAGGCAGACAAATGGGTCAGAACAAGGGTGAACAGAAAAGTTCATACAGGGGGTGACAAAGATGGCAATAAGAAGAAAGACGGTGAAAAATCTCAAGATAAGCATGGGGATAAGGGTAAAACCAAAGATCCCACTTCAAATCTTAAACACTCTTCAGAGGGTGGGGATAAAACTAATTCTTCCTCTTCTTCTCAACCTGCACACATTAAAAAGCCTTGGTGCTTTGTGTGTAAAAACAGAGGCCAGAGGCCAGGGGATAAGTCCTGTCCAGGTAAACCCCCTGAGCCTACCACCACTAATACATCAAGCTCTAGTGCCCCTAGCAGTAGTGGTACTAGTGGTGGGACTGCTGGCAACAGTCAAGCAAAGGGTGTAGTTGGGTTCACTTATGGGTCCATAGTGGAAACTGATGTAATCAGTCCCAAGACAGTTTCTGTCACACCTAGTGGCACTGGCCTTGCCACACTGGCTGCTTGTCCCCTTACAATGGATAAGTACAGGCAGACAGTTTCAATAAATGGTGTTGAGGCCTTGGCCTACAGGGACACAGGTGCCAGTTTCACTTTGGTGACTGAAAACCTAGTGCCTCCTGAACAACACATCATTGGACAACAGTATAAGATTATTGATGTCCATAACTCCACTAAGTTTCTTCCCTTAGCTATAATTCAGTTTAGTTGGGGTGGAGTTACTGGCCCTAAGCAGGTGGTGGTATCACCTAGCTTACCTGTAGACTGTCTCTTAGGTAATGACCTAGAGGCCTCAGGTTGGGCTGATGTAGAGTTTTATGCCCATGCAGCCATGCTGGGCATCCCTGAGGAATTGTTCCCTCTCATTTTTACTGAAATGAAAAAGCAAAGGAGAGAAGGCCTGAAAACTCAGGAACCCTCTCCATCAACAGGTAAAAAGGGTATCACAGTATCCCCTAACCACCCTACCATTCAGGATACCATTCCTGTGGTGGGAGAAACCTCTCCTGGGGTGGCACCTGTTCCAAGGGAATCATCAGTTGGCAAAACTGTACTCCCTGAGGTGGAAGTACCTCTCTGTGGGATAACTAACATTGGTGAGAAAAAGAGCACCATTTTAGTTAACATGCAGCATCCCTCCAACCCTCCCAGAGAAACTTTAGTGCAGAAACTCTGCACTGCCTCACAACACTTAGGACAGCATCCATGCCCTAGTGTGGAGCTGATAGGACAGCATCCCTGCCCTGCTCCAACTCAAGAGAAACAGCATCCCTGTTCTCTCTTCCAGCCAGATGGACAAAGTTTTTGCCCAGCTATGGCTTTTCTGAGACAGCATCCCTGTCTGGCATTTCCATCACTACAAATAGGTTCAGTGGACAATTCCCACTGCTCTAAACTAAAACTTACTGATAGAAACTCTGAAAATACATCTTCACATTGTTGCTTAGCTAAAAAACTTCAAACAGGGTGGTTTACATCCCCACAGGGAAGTAACCATATAGTGGATGATAAAGGGAGTAACCAGTCTATTGCAGAGCTACTCTCTACTTATCACCACTTAGACAATAAAGTCTCAACTGGCCAAGGTTAGCCTTATTGTCCTTCGTTTGGGGGGGGTTGTGTGAGAAGGTAGCCTCTTTCTAGCCTTGTTACCCCCACTTTTGGCCTGTTTGTGAGTGTATGTCAGGGTGTTTGTCACTGTTTTCACTGTCTCACTGGGATCCTGATAGCCAGGCCTCAGTGCTCATAGTGAAAACACTATGTTTTCAGTATGGTTGGTATGTGTCACTGGGATCCTGCTGGTCAGGACCCCAGTGCTCATAGGTTTGTGGCCTATATGTATGTGTCACTGGGACCCTGTCACACAGGGCCCCAGTGCTCATAGGTGTGCATGTATATGTTCCCTGTGTGGTGCCTAACTGTCTCACTGAGGCTCTGCTAACCAGAACCTCAGTGGTTATGCTCTCTCATTACTTTCAAATTGTCACTAACAGGCTAGTGACCAATTTTACCAATTTACATTGGCTTACTGGAACACCCTTATAATTCCCTAGTATATGGTACTGAGGTACCCAGGGTATTGGGGTTCCAGGAGATCCCTATGGGCTGCAGCATTTCTTTAGCCACCCATAGGGAGCTCTGACAATTCTTACACAGGCCTGCCACTGCAGCCTGAGTGAAATAACGTCCACGTTATTTCACAGCCATTTTACACTGCACTTAAGTAACTTATAAGTCACCTATATGTCTAACCTTTACCTGGTAAAGGTTAGGTGCAAAGTTACTTAGTGTGAGGGCACCCTGGCACTAGCCAAGGTGCCCCCACATTGTTCAGAGCCAATTCCCTGAACTTTGTGAGTGCGGGGACACCATTACACGCGTGCACTACATATAGGTCACTACCTATATGTAGCTTCACCATGGTAACTCCGAATATGGCCATGTAACATGTCTATGATCATGGAATTGCCCCCTCTATGCCATCCTGGCATAGTTGGCACAATCCCATGATCCCAGTGGTCTGTAGCACAGACCCTGGTACTGCCAAACTGCCCTTCCTGGGGTTTCACTGCAGCTGCTGCTGCTGCCAACCCCTCAGACAGGCATCTGCCCTCCTCGGGTCCAGCCAGGCCTGGCCCAGGATGGCAGAACAAAGAACTTTCTCTGAGAGAGGGTGTGACACCCTCTCCCTTTGGAAAATGGTGTGAAGGCAGGGGAGGAGTAGCCTCCCCCAGCCTCTGGAAATGCTTTCTTGGGCACAGATGTGCCCAATTCTGCATAAGCCAGTCTACACCGGTTCAGGGACCCCTTAGCACCTGCTCTGGCGCGAAACTGGACAAAGGAAAGGGGAGTGACCACTCCCCTGACCTGCACCTCCCCTGGGAGGTGTCCAGAGCTCCTCCAGTGTGCTCCAGACCTCTGCCATCTTGGAAACAGAGGTGCTGCTGGCACACTGGACTGCTCTGAGTGGCCAGTGCCACCAGGTGACGTCAGAGACTCCTGCTGATAGGCTCCTTCAGGTGTTAGTAGCCTTTCCTCTCTCCTAGGTAGCCAAACCCTCTTTTCTGGCTATTTAGGGTCTCTGTCTCTGGGGAAACTTTAGATAACGAATGCATGAGCTCAGCCGAGTTCCTCTGCATCTCCCTCTTCACCTTCTGATAAGGAATCGACCGCTGACCGCGCTGGAAGCCTGCAAACCTGCAACATAGAAGCAAAGACGACTACTGCAACTCTGTAACGCTGATCCTGCCGCCTTCTCGACTGTTTTCCTGCTTGTGCATGCTGTGGGGGTAGTCTGCCTCCTCTCTGCACCAGAAGCTCCGAAGAAATCTCCCGTGGGTCGACGGAATCTTCCCCCTGCAACCGCAGGCACCAAAAAGCTGCATTACCGGTCCCTTGGGTCTCCTCTCAGCACGACGAGCGAGGTCCCTCGAATCCAGCGACGCTGTCCAAGTGACCCCCACAGTCCAGTGACTCTTCAGCCCAAGTTTGGTAGAGGTAAGTCCTTGCCTCACCTCGCTGGGCTGCATTGCTGGGAACCGCGACTTTGCAGCTACTCCGGCCCCTGTGCACTTCCGGCGGAAATCCTTTGTGCACAGCCAAGCCTGGGTCCACGGCACTCTAACCTGCATTGCACGACTTTCTAAGTTGGTCTCCGGCGACGTGGGACTCCTTTGTGCAACTTCGGCGAGCACCGTTTCACGCATCCTCGTAGTGCCTGTTTCTGGCACTTCTCCGGGTGCTACCTGCTTCAGTGAGGGCTCCTTTTCTTGCGCGACGTCCCCTCTCTCTGCTGGTCCAATTTGCCACCTCCTGGTCCCTCCTGGGCCCCAGCAGCGTCCAAAAACGCCAAACGCACGATTTGCGTGTAGCAAGGCTTGTTGGCGTACTTCCGGCGGGAAAACACTTCTGCATGACTCTCCAAGGCGAGAGGGATCCGTCCACCAAAGGGGAAGTCACTAGCCCTTTTCGTTCCTGCAGAAACCTTAGCTTCTTCTGTCCAGTCGAAGCTTCTTTGCACCCGCAGCTGGCATTTCCTGGGCATCTGCCCATCTCCGACTTGCTTGTGACTTTTGGACTTGGTCCCCTTGTTCCACAGGTACCCTAGATTGGAAATCCACAGTTGTTGCATTGCTGGTTTGTGTCTTTCCTGCATTATTCCTCTAACACGACTCTTTTGTCCTTAGGGGAACTTTAGTGCACTTTGCACTCACTTTTCAGGGTCTGGGGGAGGGTTATTTTGCTAACTCTCACTATTTTCTAATAGTCCCAGCGACCCTCTACAAGGTCACATAGGTTTGGGGTCCATTCGTGGTTCGCATTCCACTTCTGGAGTATATGGTTTGTGTTGCCCCTATCCCTATGTTTCCCCATTGCATCCTATTGTAACTATACATTGTTTGCACTGTTTTCTAAGACTATACTGCATATTTTTGCTATTGTGTATATATATCTTGTGTATATTTCCTATCCTCTCACTGAGGGTACACTCTAAGATACTTTGGCATATTGTCATAAAAATAAAGTACCTTTATTTTTAGTATAACTGTGTATTGTGTTTTCTTATGATATTGTGCATATGACACTAAGTGGTACTGTAGTAGCTTCACACGTCTCCTAGTTCAGCCTAAGCTGCTCTGCTAAGCTACCATTATCTATCAGCCTAAGCTGCTAGACACCCTATACACTAATAAGGGATAACTGGGCCTGGTGCAAGGTGCAAGTACCCCTTGGTACTCACTACAAGCCAGTCCAGCCTCCTACATTGGTTGTGCAGTGGTGGGATAAGTGCTTGAGACTACTTACCACTCTTGTCATTGTACTTTTCATAAGAGAAAAATATACAAAACAAGGTCAGTGTATATACACATAGCCAAAAAGTTTTGCATTTCCTCTTTTCACTCTTTTCTAAGTGCTGAAAAGTACTTCTAAAACTTTCAAAAAGTTCTTAAAAGTTTAAAAAGTTTTTTTTCTGTCTTTCCAAAAAGTTCTGAAAACTTTTTTCTCTTTTTCTATCACTTTAACTCTCTCAAAAAAATGTCTGGCACAGGAAAAAATGTTGAACTGTCCAAACTTGCATATGATCACCTTAGCTGGAAAGGAGCAAGGAGTCTCTGCATAGAGAGAGGTTTGAGTGTAGGGAAGAATCCTTCCTTAGAACTGTTAATTAACATGCTTAGAGTACAGGATAAGGCCATAAGTGCCCAATCTGTAGAAAAAGTAGCTAATGGTTCTCAATCTCATCCAGGGACTCCCCCAGGAAAAGGTTCAGGAAAGAAACTTCTCAGCCTGCCCATTACTAGACAGTCTAGCATAGTTGGTACAGAGGTTGAATCACACCATACTAATGGTGTGCTCTCACATTATACTGGTAGCCAAGCTGTTAGGGTGCCCTCTGTAAGGGACAGGTCTCCTTCTGTTCATTCCCATCATACCTCTGTATCTAGAAATGTCCCTCCCACCCACCCTGATGACAGATTGTTAGAAAGGGAGCTCAATAGATTGAGAGTGGAACAAACCAGACTGAAGCTCAAGAAGCAACAGCTGGATTTGGATAGACAGTCTTTAGAAGTAGAGAGGGAAAGACAGAAGTTGGGTTTAGATACCCATGGTGGCAGCAGCAGTATTCCCCATAGTCATCCTGCAAAAGAGCATGATTCCAGGAATCTGCACAAGATAGTTCCCCCTTATAAGGAGGGGGATGACATTAACAAGTGGTTTGCTGCACTTGAGAGGGCCTGTGCTGTACAGGATGTCCCTCAAAGGCAGTGGGCTGCTATCCTATGGCTATCATTTAGTGGAAAGGGTAGGGATAGACTCCTTACTGTGAAAGAAAGTGATGCCAATAATTTTACAGTTCTTAAGAATGCACTCCTGGATGGTTATGGCTTAACCACTGAACAGTACAGGATAAAGTTCAGAGAGACCAAAAAGGAGTCTTCACAAGACTGGGTTGATTTCATTGACCATTCAGTGAAGGCCTTGGAGGGGTGGTTACATGGCAGTAAAGTTACTGATTATGAAAGCCTGTATAACACAATCCTGAGAGAGCATATACTTAATAATTGTGTGTCTGATTTGTTGCACCAGTACCTGGTAGACTCTGATCTGACCTCTCCCCAAGAATTGGGAAAGAAGGCAGACAAATGGGTCAGAACAAGGGTGAACAGAAAAGTTCATACAGGGGGTGACAAAGATGGCAATAAGAAGAAAGACGGTGAAAAATCTCAAGATAAGCATGGGGATAAGGGTAAAACCAAAGATCCCACTTCAAATCTTAAACACTCTTCAGAGGGTGGGGATAAAACTAATTCTTCCTCTTCTTCTCAACCTGCACACATTAAAAAGCCTTGGTGCTTTGTGTGTAAAAACAGAGGCCATAGGCCAGGGGATAAGTCCTGTCCAGGTAAACCCCCTGAGCCTACCACCACTAATACATCAAGCTCTAGTGCCCCTAGCAGTAGTGGTACTAGTGGTGGGACTGCTGGCAACAGTCAAGCAAAGGGTGTAGTTGGGTTCACTTATGGGTCCATAGTGGAAACTGATGTAATCAGTCCCAAGACAGTTTCTGTCACACCTAGTGGCACTGGCCTTGCCACACTGGCTGCTTGTCCCCTTACAATGGATAAGTACAGGCAGACAGTTTCAATAAATGGTGTTGAGGCCTTGGCCTACAGGGACACAGGTGCCAGTTTCACTTTGGTGACTGAAAACCTAGTGCCTCCTGAACAACACATCATTGGACAACAGTATAAGATTATTGATGTCCATAACTCCACTAAGTTTCTTCCCTTAGCTATAATTCAGTTTAGTTGGGGTGGAGTTACTGGCCCTAAGCAGGTGGTGGTATCACCTAGCTTACCTGTAGACTGTCTCTTAGGTAATGACCTAGAGGCCTCAGGTTGGGCTGATGTAGAGTTTTATGCCCATGCAGCCATGCTGGGCATCCCTGAGGAATTGTTCCCTCTCATTTTTACTGAAATGAAAAAGCAAAGGAGAGAAGGCCTGAAAACTCAGGAACCCTCTCCATCAACAGGTAAAAAGGGTATCACAGTATCCCCTAACCACCCTACCATTCAGGATACCATTCCTGTGGTGGGAGAAACCTCTCCTGGGGTGGCACCTGTTCCAAGGGAATCATCAGTTGGCAAAACTGTACTCCCTGAGGTGGAAGTACCTCTCTGTGGGATAACTAACATTGGTGAGAAAAAGAGCACCATTTTAGTTAACATGCAGCATCCCTCCAACCCTCCCAGAGAAACTTTAGTGCAGAAACTCTGCACTGCCTCACAACACTTAGGACAGCATCCATGCCCTAGTGTGGAGCTGATAGGACAGCATCCCTGCCCTGCTCCAACTCAAGAGAAACAGCATCCCTGTTCTCTCTTCCAGCCAGATGGACAAAGTTTTTGCCCAGCTATGGCTTTTCTGAGACAGCATCCCTGTCTGGCATTTCCATCACTACAAATAGGTTCAGTGGACAATTCCCACTGCTCTAAACTAAAACTTACTGATAGAAACTCTGAAAATACATCTTCACATTGTTGCTTAGCTAAAAAACTTCAAACAGGGTGGTTTACATCCCCACAGGGAAGTAACCATATAGTGGATGATAAAGGGAGTAACCAGTCTATTGCAGAGCTACTCTCTACTTATCACCACTTAGACAATAAAGTCTCAACTGGCCAAGGTTAGCCTTATTGTCCTTCGTTTGGGGGGGGTTGTGTGAGAAGGTAGCCTCTTTCTAGCCTTGTTACCCCCACTTTTGGCCTGTTTGTGAGTGTATGTCAGGGTGTTTGTCACTGTTTTCACTGTCTCACTGGGATCCTGATAGCCAGGCCTCAGTGCTCATAGTGAAAACACTATGTTTTCAGTATGGTTGGTATGTGTCACTGGGATCCTGCTGGTCAGGACCCCAGTGCTCATAGGTTTGTGGCCTATATGTATGTGTCACTGGGACCCTGTCACACAGGGCCCCAGTGCTCATAGGTGTGCATGTATATGTTCCCTGTGTGGTGCCTAACTGTCTCACTGAGGCTCTGCTAACCAGAACCTCAGTGGTTATGCTCTCTCATTACTTTCAAATTGTCACTAACAGGCTAGTGACCAATTTTACCAATTTACATTGGCTTACTGGAACACCCTTATAATTCCCTAGTATATGGTACTGAGGTACCCAGGGTATTGGGGTTCCAGGAGATCCCTATGGGCTGCAGCATTTCTTTAGCCACCCATAGGGAGCTCTGACAATTCTTACACAGGCCTGCCACTGCAGCCTGAGTGAAATAACGTCCACGTTATTTCACAGCCATTTTACACTGCACTTAAGTAACTTATAAGTCACCTATATGTCTAACCTTTACCTGGTAAAGGTTAGGTGCAAAGTTACTTAGTGTGAGGGCACCCTGGCACTAGCCAAGGTGGCCCCACATTGTTCAGAGCCAATTCCCTGAACTTTGTGAGTGCGGGGACACCATTACACGCGTGCACTACATATAGGTCACTACCTATATGTAGCTTCACCATGGTAACTCCGAATATGGCCATGTAACATGTCTATGATCATGGAATTGCCCCCTCTATGCCATCCTGGCATAGTTGGCACAATCCCATGATCCCAGTGGTCTGTAGCACAGACCCTGGTACTGCCAAACTGCCCTTCCTGGGGTTTCACTGCAGCTGCTGCTGCTGCCAACCCCTCAGACAGGCATCTGCCCTCCTCGGGTCCAGCCAGGCCTGGCCCAGGATGGCAGAACAAAGAACTTCCTCTGAGAGAGGGTGTGACACCCTCTCCCTTTGGAAAATGGTGTGAAGGCAGGGGAGGAGTAGCCTCCCCCAGCCTCTGGAAATGCTTTCTTGGGCACAGATGTGCCCAATTCTGCATAAGCCAGTCTACACCGGTTCAGGGACCCCTTAGCACCTGCTCTGGCGCGAAACTGGACAAAGGAAAGGGGAGTGACCACTCCCCTGACCTGCACCTCCCCTGGGAGGTGTCCAGAGCTCCTCCAGTGTGCTCCAGACCTCTGCCATCTTGGAAACAGAGGTGCTGCTGGCACACTGGACTGCTCTGAGTGGCCAGTGCCACCAGGTGACGTCAGAGACTCCTGCTGATAGGCTCCTTCAGGTGTTAGTAGCCTTTCCTCTCTCCTAGGTAGCCAAACCCTCTTTTCTGGCTATTTAGGGTCTCTGTCTCTGGGGAAACTTTAGATAACGAATGCATGAGCTCAGCCGAGTTCCTCTGCATCTCCCTCTTCACCTTCTGATAAGGAATCGACCGCTGACCGCGCTGGAAGCCTGCAAACCTGCAACATAGAAGCAAAGACGACTACTGCAACTCTGTAACGCTGATCCTGCCGCCTTCTCGACTGTTTTCCTGCTTGTGCATGCTGTGGGGGTAGTCTGCCTCCTCTCTGCACCAGAAGCTCCGAAGAAATCTCCCGTGGGTCGACGGAATCTTCCCCCTGCAACCGCAGGCACCAAAAAGCTGCATTACCGGTCCCTTGGGTCTCCTCTCAGCACGACGAGCGAGGTCCCTCGAATCCAGCGACGCTGTCCAAGTGACCCCCATAGTCCAGTGACTCTTCAGCCCAAGTTTGGTAGAGGTAAGTCCTTGCCTCACCTCGCTGGGCTGCATTGCTGGGAACCGCGACTTTGCAGCTACTCCGGCCCCTGTGCACTTCCGGCGGAAATCCTTTGTGCACAGCCAAGCCTGGGTCCACGGCACTCTAACCTGCATTGCACGACTTTCTAAGTTGGTCTCCGGCGACGTGGGACTCCTTTGTGCAACTTCGGCGAGCACCGTTTCACGCATCCTCGTAGTGCCTGTTTCTGGCACTTCTCCGGGTGCTACCTGCTTCAGTGAGGGCTCCTTTTCTTGCGCGACGTCCCCTCTCTCTGCTGGTCCAATTTGCCACCTCCTGGTCCCTCCTGGGCCCCAGCAGCGTCCAAAAACGCCAAACGCACGATTTGCGTGTAGCAAGGCTTGTTGGCGTACTTCCGGCGGGAAAACACTTCTGCATGACTCTCCAAGGCGAGAGGGATCCGTCCACCAAAGGGGAAGTCACTAGCCCTTTTCGTTCCTGCAGAAACCTTAGCTTCTTCTGTCCAGTCGAAGCTTCTTTGCACCCGCAGCTGGCATTTCCTGGGCATCTGCCCATCTCCGACTTGCTTGTGACTTTTGGACTTGGTCCCCTTGTTCCACAGGTACCCTAGATTGGAAATCCACAGTTGTTGCATTGCTGGTTTGTGTCTTTCCTGCATTATTCCTCTAACACGACTCTTTTGTCCTTAGGGGAACTTTAGTGCACTTTGCACTCACTTTTCAGGGTCTGGGGGAGGGTTATTTTGCTAACTCTCACTATTTTCTAATAGTCCCAGCGACCCTCTACAAGGTCACATAGGTTTGGGGTCCATTCGTGGTTCGCATTCCACTTCTGGAGTATATGGTTTGTGTTGCCCCTATCCCTATGTTTCCCCATTGCATCCTATTGTAACTATACATTGTTTGCACTGTTTTCTAAGACTATACTGCATATTTTTGCTATTGTGTATATATATCTTGTGTATATTTCCTATCCTCTCACTGAGGGTACACTCTAAGATACTTTGGCATATTGTCATAAAAATAAAGTACCTTTATTTTTAGTATAACTGTGTATTGTGTTTTCTTATGATATTGTGCATATGACACTAAGTGGTACTGTAGTAGCTTCACACGTCTCCTAGTTCAGCCTAAGCTGCTCTGCTAAGCTACCATTATCTATCAGCCTAAGCTGCTAGACACCCTATACACTAATAAGGGATAACTGGGCCTGGTGCAAGGTGCAAGTACCCCTTGGTACTCACTACAAGCCAGTCCAGCCTCCTACATTGGTTGTGCAGTGGTGGGATAAGTGCTTGAGACTACTTACCACTCTTGTCATTGTACTTTTCATAAGAGAAAAATATACAAAACAAGGTCAGTGTATATACACATAGCCAAAAAGTTTTGCATTTCCTCTTTTCACTCTTTTCTAAGTGCTGAAAAGTACTTCTAAAACTTTCAAAAAGTTCTTAAAAGTTTAAAAAGTTTTTTTTCTGTCTTTCCAAAAAGTTCTGAAAACTTTTTTCTCTTTTTCTATCACTTTAACTCTCTCAAAAAAATGTCTGGCACAGGAAAAAATGTTGAACTGTCCAAACTTGCATATGATCACCTTAGCTGGAAAGGAGCAAGGAGTCTCTGCATAGAGAGAGGTTTGAGTGTAGGGAAGAATCCTTCCTTAGAACTGTTAATTAACATGCTTAGAGTACAGGATAAGGCCATAAGTGCCCAATCTGTAGAAAAAGTAGCTAATGGTTCTCAATCTCATCCAGGGACTCCCCCAGGAAAAGGTTCAGGAAAGAAACTTCTCAGCCTGCCCATTACTAGACAGTCTAGCATAGTTGGTACAGAGGTTGAATCACACCATTCTAATGGTGTGCTCTCACATTATACTGGTAGCCAAGCTGTTAGGGTGCCCTCTGTAAGGGACAGGTCTCCTTCTGTTCATTCCCATCATACCTCTGTATCTAGAAATGTCCCTCCCACCCACCCTGATGACAGATTGTTAGAAAGGGAGCTCAATAGATTGAGAGTGGAACAAACCAGACTGAAGCTCAAGAAGCAACAGCTGGATTTGGATAGACAGTCTTTAGAAGTAGAGAGGGAAAGACAGAAGTTGGGTTTAGATACCCATGGTGGCAGCAGCAGTATTCCCCATAGTCATCCTGCAAAAGAGGATGATTCCAGGAATCTGCACAAGATAGTTCCCCCTTATAAGGAGGGGGATGACATTAACAAGTGGTTTGCTGCACTTGAGAGGGCCTGTGCTGTACAGGATGTCCCTCAAAGGCAGTGGGCTGCTATCCTATGGCTATCATTTAGTGGAAAGGGTAGGGATAGACTCCTTACTGTGAAAGAAAGTGATGCCAATAATTTTACAGTTCTTAAGAATGCACTCCTGGATGGTTATGGCTTAACCACTGAACAGTACAGGATAAAGTTCAGAGAGACCAAAAAGGAGTCTTCACAAGACTGGGTTGATTTCATTGACCATTCAGTGAAGGCCTTGGAGGGGTGGTTACATGGCAGTAAAGTTACTGATTATGAAAGCCTGTATAACACAATCCTGAGAGAGCATATACTTAATAATTGTGTGTCTGATTTGTTGCACCAGTACCTGGTAGACTCTGATCTGACCTCTCCCCAAGAATTGGGAAAGAAGGCAGACAAATGGGTCAGAACAAGGGTGAACAGAAAAGTTCATACAGGGGGTGACAAAGATGGCAATAAGAAGAAAGACGGTGAAAAATCTCAAGATAAGCATGGGGATAAGGGTAAAACCAAAGATCCCACTTCAAATCTTAAACACTCTTCAGAGGGTGGGGATAAAACTAATTCTTCCTCTTCTTCTCAACCTGCACACATTAAAAAGCCTTGGTGCTTTGTGTGTAAAAACAGAGGCCATAGGCCAGGGGATAAGTCCTGTCCAGGTAAACCCCCTGAGCCTACCACCACTAATACATCAAGCTCTAGTGCCCCTAGCAGTAGTGGTACTAGTGGTGGGACTGCTGGCAACAGTCAAGCAAAGGGTGTAGTTGGGTTCACTTATGGGTCCATAGTGGAAACTGATGTAATCAGTCCCAAGACAGTTTCTGTCACACCTAGTGGCACTGGCCTTGCCACACTGGCTGCTTGTCCCCTTACAATGGATAAGTACAGGCAGACAGTTTCAATAAATGGTGTTGAGGCCTTGGCCTACAGGGACACAGGTGCCAGTTTCACTTTGGTGACTGAAAACCTAGTGCCTCCTGAACAACACATCATTGGACAACAGTATAAGATTATTGATGTCCATAACTCCACTAAGTTTCTTCCCTTAGCTATAATTCAGTTTAGTTGGGGTGGAGTTACTGGCCCTAAGCAGGTGGTGGTATCACCTAGCTTACCTGTAGACTGTCTCTTAGGTAATGACCTAGAGGCCTCAGGTTGGGCTGATGTAGAGTTTTATGCCCATGCAGCCATGCTGGGCATCCCTGAGGAATTGTTCCCTCTCATTTTTACTGAAATGAAAAAGCAAAGGAGAGAAGGCCTGAAAACTCAGGAACCCTCTCCATCAACAGGTAAAAAGGGTATCACAGTATCCCCTAACCACCCTACCATTCAGGATACCATTCCTGTGGTGGGAGAAACCTCTCCTGGGGTGGCACCTGTTCCAAGGGAATCATCAGTTGGCAAAACTGTACTCCCTGAGGTGGAAGTACCTCTCTGTGGGATAACTAACATTGGTGAGAAAAAGAGCACCATTTTAGTTAACATGCAGCATCCCTCCAACCCTCCCAGAGAAACTTTAGTGCAGAAACTCTGCACTGCCTCACAACACTTAGGACAGCATCCATGCCCTAGTGTGGAGCTGATAGGACAGCATCCCTGCCCTGCTCCAACTCAAGAGAAACAGCATCCCTGTTCTCTCTTCCAGCCAGATGGACAAAGTTTTTGCCCAGCTATGGCTTTTCTGAGACAGCATCCCTGTCTGGCATTTCCATCACTACAAATAGGTTCAGTGGACAATTCCCACTGCTCTAAACTAAAACTTACTGATAGAAACTCTGAAAATACATCTTCACATTGTTGCTTAGCTAAAAAACTTCAAACAGGGTGGTTTACATCCCCACAGGGAAGTAACCATATAGTGGATGATAAAGGGAGTAACCAGTCTATTGCAGAGCTACTCTCTACTTATCACCACTTAGACAATAAAGTCTCAACTGGCCAAGGTTAGCCTTATTGTCCTTCGTTTGGGGGGGGGTTGTGTGAGAAGGTAGCCTCTTTCTAGCCTTGTTACCCCCACTTTTGGCCTGTTTGTGAGTGTATGTCAGGGTGTTTGTCACTGTTTTCACTGTCTCACTGGGATCCTGATAGCCAGGCCTCAGTGCTCATAGTGAAAACACTATGTTTTCAGTATGGTTGGTATGTGTCACTGGGATCCTGCTGGTCAGGACCCCAGTGCTCATAGGTTTGTGGCCTATATGTATGTGTCACTGGGACCCTGTCACACAGGGCCCCAGTGCTCATAGGTGTGCATGTATATGTTCCCTGTGTGGTGCCTAACTGTCTCACTGAGGCTCTGCTAACCAGAACCTCAGTGGTTATGCTCTCTCATTACTTTCAAATTGTCACTAACAAGCTAGTGACCAATTTTACCAATTTACATTGGCTTACTGGAACACCCTTATAATTCCCTAGTATATGGTACTGAGGTACCCAGGGTATTGGGGTTCCAGGAGATCCCTATGGGCTGCAGCATTTCTTTAGCCACCCATAGGGAGCTCTGACAATTCTTACACAGGCCTGCCACTGCAGCCTGAGTGAAATAACGTCCACGTTATTTCACAGCCATTTTACACTGCACTTAAGTAACTTATAAGTCACCTATATGTCTAACCTTTACCTGGTAAAGGTTAGGTGCAAAGTTACTTAGTGTGAGGGCACCCTGGCACTAGCCAAGGTGCCCCCACATTGTTCAGAGCCAATTCCCTGAACTTTGTGAGTGCGGGGACACCATTACACGCGTGCACTACATATAGGTCACTACCTATATGTAGCTTCACCATGGTAACTCCGAATATGGCCATGTAACATGTCTATGATCATGGAATTGCCCCCTCTATGCCATCCTGGCATAGTTGGCACAATCCCATGATCCCAGTGGTCTGTAGCACAGACCCTGGTACTGCCAAACTGCCCTTCCTGGGGTTTCACTGCAGCTGCTGCTGCTGCCAACCCCTCAGACAGGCATCTGCCCTCCTGGGGTCCAGCCAGGCCTGGCCCAGGATGGCAGAACAAAGAACTTCCTCTGAGAGAGGGTGTGACACCCTCTCCCTTTGGAAAATGGTGTGAAGGCAGGGGAGGAGTAGCCTCCCCCAGCCTCTGGAAATGCTTTCTTGGGCACAGATGTGCCCAATTCTGCATAAGCCAGTCTACACCGGTTCAGGGACCCCTTAGCCCCTGCTCTGGCGCGAAACTGGACAAAGGAAAGGGGAGTGACCACTCCCCTGACCTGCACCTCCCCTGGGAGGTGTCCAGAGCTCCTCCAGTGTGCTCCAGACCTCTGCCATCTTGGAAACAGAGGTGCTGCTGGCACACTGGACTGCTCTGAGTGGCCAGTGCCACCAGGTGACGTCAGAGACTCCTGCTGATAGGCTCCTTCAGGTGTTAGTAGCCTTTCCTCTCTCCTAGGTAGCCAAACCCTCTTTTCTGGCTATTTAGGGTCTCTGTCTCTGGGGAAACTTTAGATAACGAATGCATGAGCTCAGCCGAGTTCCTCTGCATCTCCCTCTTCACCTTCTGATAAGGAATCGACCGCTGACCGCGCTGGAAGCCTGCATACCTGCAACATAGTAGCAAAGACGACTACTGCAACTCTGTAACGCTGATCCTGCCGCCTTCTCGACTGTTTTCCTGCTTGTGCATGCTGTGGGGGTAGTCTGCCTCCTCTCTGCACCAGAAGCTCCGAAGAAATCTCCCGTGGGTCGACGGAATCTTCCCCCTGCAACCGCAGGCACCAAAAAGCTGCATTACCGGTCCCTTGGGTCTCCTCTCAGCACGACGAGCGAGGTCCCTCGAATCCAGCGATGCTGTCCAAGTGACCCACACAGTCCAGTGACTCTTCAGCCCAAGTTTGGTAGAGGTAAGTCCTTGCCTCACCTCGCTGGGCTGCATTGCTGGGAACCGCGACTTTGCAGCTACTCCGGCCCCTGTGCACTTCCGGCGGAAATCCTTCGTGCACAGCCAAGCCTGGGTCCACGGCACTCTAACCTGCATTGCACGACTTTCTAAGTTGGTCTCCGGCGACGTGGGACTCCTTTGTGCAACTTCGGCGAGCACCGTTTCACGCATCCTCGTAGTGCCTGTTTCTGGCACTTCTCCGGGTGCTACCTGCTTCAGTGAGGGATCCTTGTCTTGCTCGACGTCACCTCTCTCTGCAGGTCCAATTTGCCACCTCCTGGTCCCTCCTGGGCCCCAGCAGCGTCCAAAAACGCCAAACGCACGATTTGCGTGTAGCAAGGCTTGTTGGCGTACTTCTGGCGGGAAAACACTTCTGCACGACTTTCCAAGACGAGAGGGATCCTTCCACCAAAGGGGAAGTCTCTAGCCCTTTTCGTTCCTGCAGAAACCTTAGCTTCTTCTGTCCAGTCGAAGCTTCTTTGCACCCGCAGCTGGCATTTCCTGGGCATCTGCCCATCTCCAACTTGCTTGTGACTTTTGGACTTGGTCCCCTTGTTCCACAGGTACCCTAGATTGTAAATCCACAGTTGTTGCATTGCTGGTTTGTGTCTTTCCTGCATTATTCCTCTAACACGACTCTTTTGTCCTTAGGGGAACTTTAGTGCACTTTGCACTCACTTTTCAGGGTCTGGGGGAGGGTTATTTTGCTAACTCTCACTATTTTCTAATAGTCCCAGCGACCCTCTACAAGGTCACATAGGTTTGGGGTCCATTCGTGGTTCGCATTCCACTTCTGGAGTATATGGTTTGTGTTGCCCCTATCCCTATGTTTCCCCATTGCATCCTATTGTAACTATACATTGTTTGCACTGTTTTCTAAGACTATACTGCATATTTTTGCTATTTTGTATATATATCTGTAGGAGGCTGGACTGGCTTGTAGTGAGTACCAAGGGGTACTTGCACCTTGCACCAGGCCCAGTTATCCCTTATTAGTGTATAGGGTGTCTAGCAGCTTAGGCTGATAGATAATGGTAGCTTAGCAGAGCAGCTTAGGCTGAACTAGGAGACGTGTGAAGCTACTATAGTACCACTTAGTGTCATATGCACAATATCATAAGAAAACACAATACACAGTTATACTAAAAATAAAGGTACTTTATTTTTATGACAATATGCCAAAGTATCTTAGAGTGTACCCTCAGTGAGAGGATAGGAAATATACACAAGATATATATACACAATAGTAAAAATATGCAGTATAGTCTTAGAAAATAGTGCAAACAATGTATAGTTACAATAGGATGCAATGGGGAAACATAGGGATAGGGGCAACACAAACCATATACTCCAGAAGTGGAATGCGAACCACGAATGGACCCCAAACCTATGTGACCTTGTAGAGGGTCGCTGGGACTATTAGAAAATAGTGAGAGTTAGAAAAATAACCCTCCCCAAGACCCTGAAAAGTGAGTGCAAAGTGCACCAAAGTTCCCCTAAGGACAAAATAGTCGTGTTAGAGGGAAAATGCAAGGAAAACACAAATCAGCAATGCAACAACGATGGATTCCTGACTGAGGGTACCTGTGGAACAAGGGGACCAAGTCCAAAAGTCACAAGCAGCTCGGAGATGGGCAGATGCCCAAGAAATGCCAGCGGTTGGTGCAAAGAAGCTCTTACTAGGCTGAAGAACTGTGAATACTGCAGGAACGACAAGGGCTAGAGACTTCCCCTTTGGAGGATGGATCCCCCACGCCTTGTAGAGTCGTGCAGAAGTGTTTTCCCGCCGGATGGACGCCAACAAGCCTTGCTACACGCCAATCGTGCGTTTGGCGTTTTTGGACGCTGCTGGGGCCCAGGAGGGACCAGAAGGTCGCAAATTGGACCTGCAGAGAGAGGGGACGTCGAGCAAGACAAAGAGCCCTCACTGAAGCAGGTAGCTCCCGGAGAAGTGCCAGAAACAGGCACTACGAGGATGCGTGAAACGGTGCTCGCCGAAGTTGCACAAAGGAGTCCCACGTCGCCGGAGACCAACTTAGAAAGTCGTGCAATGCAGGTTAGAGTGCCGTGGACCCAGGCTTGGCTGTGCACGAAGGATTTCCGCCGGAAGTGCACAGGGGCCGGAGAAGCTTGCAAAGTCGCGGTTCCCAGCAATGCAGCCCAGCGAGGTGAGGCAAGGACTTACCTCCACCAAACTTGGGCTGAAGAGTCACTGGACTGTGGGGGTCACTTGGACGGTGTCGCTGGATTCGAGGGACCTCGCTCGTCGTGCTGAGAGGAGACCCAAGGGACCGGTAATGCAGCTTTTTGGTGCCTGCGGTTGCAGGGGGAAGATTCCATCGACCCACGGGAGATTTCTTCGGAGCTTCTGGTGCAGAGAGGAGGCAGACTACCCCCACAGCATGCACAAGCAGGAAAACAGTCGAGAAGGCGGCAGGATCAGCGTTACAGAGTTGCAGTAGTCGTTTTTGCTACTATGTTGCAGGTTTGCAGGCTTCCAGCACGGTCAGCGGTCGATTCCTTATCAGAAGGTGAAGAGGGAGATGCAGAGGAACTCGGCTGAGCTCATGCATTCGTTATCTAAAGTTTCCCCAGAGACAGAGACCCTAAATAGCCAGAAAAGAGGGTTTGGCTACCTAGGAGAGAGGAAAGGCTACTAACACCTGAAGGAGCCTATCACAAGGAGTCTCTGACGTCACCTGGTGGCACTGGCCACTCAGAGCAGTCCAGTGTGCCAGCAGCACCTCTGTTTCCAAGATGGCAGAGGTCTGGAGCACACTGGAGGAGCTCTGGACACCTCCCAGGGGAGGTGCAGGTCAGGGGAGTGGTCACTCCCCTTTCCTTTGTCCAGTTTCGCGCCAGAGCAGGGGCTAAGGGGTCCCTGAACCGGTGTAGACTGGCTTATGCAGAATTGGGCACATCTGTGCCCAACAAAGCATTTCCAGAGGCTGGGGGAGGCTACTCCTCCCCTGCCTTCACACCATTTTCCAAAGGGAGAGGGTGTCACACCCTCTCTCAGAGGAAGTTCTTTGTTCTGCCATCCTGGGCCAGGCCTGGCTGGACCCCAGGAGGGCAGCTGCCTGTCTGAGGGGTTGGCAGCAGCAGCAGCTGCAGAGAAACCCCAGGAAGGGCAGTCTGGCAGTACCAGGGTCTGTGCTACAGACCACTGGGATCATGGAATTGTACCAACAATGCCAGGATGGCATAGAGGGGGCAATTCCATGATCATAGACATGTTACATGGCCATATTCGGAGTTACCATGGTGAAGCTACATATAGGTAGTGACCTATAAGTAGTGCACGCGTGTAATGGTGTCCCCGCACTCACAAAGTTCAGTGAATTGGCTCTGAACAATGTGGGGGCACCTTGGCTAGTGCCAGGGTGCCCTCACACTAAGTAACTTTGCACCTAACCTTTACCAGGTAAAGGTTAGACATATAGGTGACTTATAAGTTACTTAAGTGCAGTGTAAAATGGCTGTGAAATAACGTGGACGTTATTTCACTCAGGCTGCAGTGGCAGGCCTGTGTAAGAATTGTCAGAGCTCCCTATGGGTGGCAAAAGAAATGCTGCAGCCCATAGGGATCTCCTGGAACCCCAATACCCTGGGTACCTCAGTACCATATACTAGGGAATTATAAGGGTGTTCCAGTAAGCCAATGTAAATTGGTAAAAATGGTCACTAGCCTGTCAGTGACAATTTGGAAAGAAATGAGAGAGCATAACCACTGAGGTTCTGATTAGCAGAGCCTCAGTGAGACAGTTAGTCACTACACAGGTAACACATTCAGGCACACTTATGAGCACTGGGGCCCTGGGTTACCAGGGTCCCAGTGACACATACAACTAAAACAACATATATACAGTGAAAAATGGGGGTAACATGCCAGGCAAGATGGTACTTTCCTACACAACCCCCCCCCAAACGAAGGACAATAAGACTAGCCATTACCTGATGAGTCTTCATTGTCTAAGTGGAAATATCTGGAGAGTCCATCTGCATTGGAGTGGCTACTCCCAGGTCTATGTTCCACTGTATAGTCCATTCCCTGTAGGGATATGGACCACCTCAACAATTTAGGATTTTCACCTTTCATTTGTTTTAGCCAAAGTAGAGGTTTGTGGTCTGTCTGAACAATGAAGTGAGTGCCAAACAGGTATGGCCTCAACTTCTTCAGAGCCCAGACCACAGCAAAGGCCTCCCTCTCAATGGCAGACGAACGCTTTTCTCTAGGGGTCAACCTTCTACTAATAAAAGCAACAGGTTGATCCTGGCCCTCAGAATTAAGTTGTGATAGGACTGCCCCTACTCCTAATTCAGATGCATCAGTTTGGACATAGAATTTTTTAGAGTAACAAGGGCTTTTCAGGACAGGTGCAGAGCACATGGCCTGCTTCAGCTCCTCAAAAGCTTTCTGACAGTTTGCTGTCCATAATACCTTTTTAGGCATTTTCTTGGATGTGAGGTCATTAAGAGGGGCTGCAATGGAGCCATAGTTCTTAATGAACCTCCTGTAATACCCAGTGAGGCCTAGGAAGGCTCTCACCTGAGTCTGAGTGGTAGGGGGAACCCAATCAATAATAGTTTGGATTTTCCCCTGAAGTGGTGCAATCTGTTCCCCACCAACAAGGTGTCCCAGATAAACCACCTTACCCTGCCCTATCTGGCACTTTGAAGCCTTGATAGTGAGGCCTGCCTTTTGCAGGGCCTCCAAAACTTTCCATAGGTGGACCAGGTGATCATCCCAGCTGGAGCTAAAGACAGCTATATCATCCAAATATGCTGCACTGAAAGCTGCCAGCCCTTGCAGGACTGTGTTCACCAACCTCTGAAAAGTGGCAGGTGCATTTTTCAGACCAAAAGGCATTACAGTAAACTGGTAATGTCCTCCAATGGTAGAAAATGCAGTCTTAGATTTAGCATCTTCTGACAATTTGATCTGCCAATACCCTGCAGTCAAATCAAAAGTGCTTAGATACTTGGCAGATGCCAGTGTATCTATGAGCTCATCTGCCCTGGGTATAGGGTGAGCATCAGTTTTGGTTACCAAGTTGAGACCTCTATAGTCGACACAAAACCTCATTTCCTTCTTTCCATCTTTAGAATTGGGTTTTGGTACCAGTACCACAGGAGAAGCCCATGGACTGTCAGAGTGCTCAACCACTCCTAGTTCCAACATCTTCTGAACTTCTTGCTTTATGCAGTCCCTGACATGGTCAGGCTGCCTATAGATCTTACTTTTGACAGGTAAACTGTCTCCAGTATCTATAGTGTGCTCACACCAAGAAGTGGTGCCTGGCACAATGGAGAAGAGTTCTGAAAATTGTCCTAGGAGATTTATGCAATTATCTTTCTGCTCAGCAGTAAGACAATCAGCCAAAACTACACCTTCCACAAGAGCATCTTGTTCTGTGGAAGAGAAGAGATCAGGTAGAGGATCACTGTCTTCTTCCTGTCCCTCATCTGTTGCCATGAGCAGGGTGAGATCAGCCCTGTCATAGTAGGGTTTCAGGCGGTTGACATGGAGCACCCTAAGGGGACTCCTGGCAGTGCCTAAGCCAACCAAGTAGGTGACTTCACCCTTCTTTTCAACAATTGTGTGGGGTCCACTCCATTTATCTTGGAGTGCTCTTGGGGCCACAGGCTCCAAGACCCACACTTTCTGCCCTGGTTGGTACTGAACCAAAACAGCCTTCTGATCAAGCCATTGCTTCTGGAGCTCTTGGCTGGCCTGAAGGTTTTTACTGGCCTTTTTCATGTACTCAGCCATCCTTGATCTGAGGCCAAGTACATAATCCACAATATCCTGCTTAGGAGCTTTTAAAGGTTGTTCCCAACCCTCCTTTACAAGTGTGAGTGGACCCCTAACAGGGTGTCCAAAAAGAAGTTCAAAGGGGCTGAAGCCCACTCCTTTCTGGGGTACCTCCCTGTAGGCAAAAAGGAGGCATGGTAGAAGGATATCCCATCTCCTGCGGAGTTTTTCAGGGAGTCCCATAATCATGCCTTTGAGAGTTTTATTAAATCTCTCCACCAGTCCATTTGTTTGTGGATGATAGGGTGTTGTGAACTTGTAAGTTACACCACACTCCTTCCACATGGCCTTTAAGTATGCATACATGAAATTGCTTCCTCTGTCTGATACTACTTCCTTTGGGAAGCCCACCCTGGAAAATATTCCCAGGAGGGCCTTTGCCACTGCAGGAGCTGTAGTGGTCCTTAAAGGAATAGCTTCAGGATATCTTGTGGCATGGTCCACTACCACCAAGATAAACCTATTGCCTGAAGCAGTAGGAGGGTCAAGGGGGCCAACTATGTCAACCCCTACCCTTTCAAAGGGAACCCCAACCACAGGCAGTGGGATAAGGGGTGCCTTTGGAGTGCCACCTGTCTTGCCACTGGCTTGACAGGTTTCACAGGACTTACAAAATTCTTTTGTGTCCTCAGACATCCTAGGCCAATGAAACAGTGGTACCAATCTGTCCCAAGTTTTCATTTGACCCAGGTGCCCAGCTAAGGGAATGTCATGTGCCAGTGTTAGGAGGAACTTTCTGTACTCCTGAGGAATCACTAATCTCCTGGCAGCTCCAGGTTTAGGATCCCTATGCTCAGTGTACAAGAGGTTGTCCTCCCAGTAAACTCTGTGTGAGTCACTGACATCCCCATTAGCCTGTTTGACAGCTTGCTGTCTGAGACCCTCTAATGTGGGACAGGTTTGCTGTGCCACACTCAGCTCCTCTCTGGCAGGCCCCCCTTCACCCAAAAGCTCAGCAGTGTCTGCTTCCAGCTCCTCTGGTGTAGGTTCTGCACAGGGAGGGAATTCTTCTTCCTCAGAAGTAGAATCCACTGTAGAGGGAGGGATAGTAGGAAGTGGTTTGCTTCTACTAGCCCTAGCTTTAGGGAGCACTTGGTCCATTGTTCCAGGATCCAAGCTTCCCTGTCCTTTTTGCTTTTTGGCCTGAGCCCTTGTCAAAGCAAAAATATGCCCTGGGATGCCCAGCATTGCTGCATGGGCCTCCAACTCCACATCTGACCAAGCTGATGTCTCCAAATCGTTCCCTAATAGACAGTCTACAGGTAAATCTGAAGCTACCACAACTTTCTTTGGACCAGATACCCCCCCCCAGTTGAGATTTACAACAGCCATGGGGTGGCTTTGTGTTATGTTGTGAGCATCGGTTACTTGGTACTGGTGTCCAAGTATGTGTTGTTCAGGGTGCACCAGTTTCTCAATCACCATTGTGACACTGGCACCTGTGTCCCTGTAGGCCTGGACCTCAACACCATTTATTAGGGTTAGTTGCTTGTACTTCTCCAAGTTATGGGGGCAAGCAACCAAAGTGGCTAAGTCAATAGCCCCTTCAGAGACTAAAGTAGCCTCTGTGGTCTCCCTAATCAGACCAACCCCAACTAAATTACCAAAAGTGAGCCCAGCTACTCCCTTGGATTGGCTATTAGTAGGTTTGCTCCCACCACCACTGCTATTAGTAGGGACACTAGGTGTAGCAGTAGGGGTTGTAGTGGTAGGAGCTGTGGTGCCTTTCTTTGGACAACTGGGATCTGTTGTCCAATGGCCTTTTATTTTACATAAATAGCACCATGGTTTCTTTTCCTTGTTCTGATTAAAGGAGGATTTGGGCCCACCACCCCCACCAGAGTGTTTTTGTGGGCCTGATGAAGACTCATTTTTAGATTTGTCCCCACCCTTGTCAGAAGACTTACCATCCTTCTTTTTGTTGCCATCTTTGTCACCCCCTGTATGAACTTTTCTGTTCACTCTTGTTCTGACCCATTTGTCTGCCTTCTTTCCCAAATCTTGGGGAGAGGTCAGATCAGAGTCCACCAAGTACTG
Source organism: Pleurodeles waltl (assembly GCF_031143425.1). Taxonomy (NCBI): domain Eukaryota; kingdom Metazoa; phylum Chordata; class Amphibia; order Caudata; family Salamandridae; genus Pleurodeles; species Pleurodeles waltl. Next base: position 1,013,669,304 of record NC_090450.1, on the reverse strand, counting down.
GTGCAACAAATCAGACACACAATTATTAAGAATATGCTCTCTCAGGATCAAGTTATACAGACTGTCATAATCAGTAACTTTACTGCCATGTAACCACCCCTCCAAGGCCTTCACTGCCTGGTCAATGAAATCAACCCAGTCTTGTGAAGACTCCTTTTTGGTATCTCTGAACTTTATCCTGTACTGTTCAGTGGTTAAGCCATAACCATCCAGGAGTGCATTCTTAAGAACTTGGAAATTGTTAGCATCATTTTCTTTTACAGTAAGGAGCCTATCCCTACCTTTTCCAGTAAATGATAGCCATAGGATAGCAGCCCACTGCTTTTGAGGGACATCCTGTACAACACAGGCCCTCTCAAGTGCAGCAAACCACTTGTTAATGTCATCCCCCTCCTTGTAAGGGGGAACTATCTTATGCAGATTCCTGGAATCATGCTCTTTTGCAGGATGACTATGGGGAATACTGCTGCTGCCACCATGGGTATCTAAACCCATTTTCTGTCTTTCCCTCTCTATTTCTAAAGACTGTCTATCCAAATCCAGCTGTTGCTTCTTGAGCTTCAGTCTGGTTTGTTCCACTCTCAATCTATTGAGCTCCCTTTCTAACAATCTGTCATCAGGGTGGGTGGGAGGGACATTTCTAGATACAGAGGTATGATGGGAATGAACAGAAGGAGACCTGTCCCTTACCAAGGGCACCCTAACAGCTTGGCTACCAGCATAATGTGAGAGCACATCATCAGTATGATGTGATTCAACCTCTGTACCAACTATGCTAGACTGTCTAGTAATGGGCAGGCTGAGAAGTTTCTTTCCTGAACCTTTTCCTGGGGGAGTCCCTGGATCAGATTGAGAACCATTAGCTACTTTTTCTACAGATTGGGCACTTATGGCCTTATCCTGTACTCTAAGCATATTAATTAACAGTTCTAAGGAAGGATTCTTCCCTACACTCAAACCTCTCTCTATGCAGAGACTCCTTGCTCCTTTCCAGCTAAGGTGATCATATGCAAGTTTGGACAGTTCAAATTTTGGCCTGTGCCAGACATTTTTTAGAGAGAGTTAAAGTGATAGATAAAGAGAAAAAAGTTTTCAGAACTTTTTGGAAAGACAGAAAAAAACTTTTTAAACTTTTAAGAACTTTTTGAAAGTTTAGAAGTACTTTTCAGCACCTAGAAAAGAGTGAAAAGAGGAAATGCAAAACTTTTTGGCTATGTGTATATACACTGACCTTGTTTTGTATATTTTTCTCTTATGAAAAGTACAATGACAAGAGTGGTAAGTAGTCTCAAAGCACTTATCCCACCGCTGCACAACCAATGTAGGAGGCTGGACTGGCTTGTAGTGAGTACCAAGGGGTACTTGCACCTTGCACCAGGCCCAGTTATCCCTTATTAGTGTATAGGGTGTCTAGCAGCTTAGGCTGATAGATAATGGTAGCTTAGCAGAGCAGCTTAGGCTGAACTAGGAGACGTGTGAAGCTACTACAGTACCACTTAGTGTCATATGCACAATATCATAAGAAAACACAATACACAGTTATACTAAAAATAAAGGTACTTTATTTTTATGACAATATGCCAAAGTATCTTAGAGTGTACCCTCAGTGAGAGGATAGGAAATATACACAAGATATATATACACAATAGCAAAAATATGCAGTATAGTCTTAGAAAACAGTGCAAACAATGTATAGTTACAATAGGATGCAATGGGGAAACATAGGGATAGGGGCAACACAAACCATATACTCCAGAAGTGGAATGCGAACCACGAATGGACCCCAAACCTATGTGACCTTGTAGAGGGTCGCTGGGACTATTAGAAAATAGTGAGAGTTAGCAAAATAACCCTCCCCAAGACCCTGAAAAGTGAGTGCAAAGTGCACCAAAGTTCCCCTAAGGACAAAATAGTCGTGTTAGAGGGAAAATGCAAGGAAAACACAAATCAGCAATGCAACAACGATGGATTCCTGACTGAGGGTACCTGTGGAACAAGGGGACCAAGTCCAAAAGTCACAAGCAGCTCGGAGATGGGCAGATGCCCAAGAAATGCCAGCGGTTGGTGCAAAGAAGCTCTTACTAGGCTGAAGAACTGTGAATACTGCAGGAACGACAAGGGCTAGAGACTTCCCCTTTGGAGGATGGATTCCGCACGCCTTGGAGAGTCGTGCAGAAGTGTTTTCCCGCCGGATGGACGCCAACAAGCCTTGCTACACGCCAATCGTGCGTTTGGCGTTTTTGGACGCTGCTGGGGCCCAGGAGGGACCAGAAGGTAGCAAATTGGACCTGCAGAGAGAGGGGACGTCGAGCAAGACAAAGAGCCCTCACTGAAGCAGGTAGCCCCCGGAGAAGTGCCAGAAACAGGCACTACGAGGATGCGTGAAACAGTGCTCGCCGAAGTTGCACAAAGGAGTCCCACGTCGCCGGAGACCAACTTAGAAAGTCGTGCAATGCAGGTTAGAGTGCCGTGGACCCAGGCTTGGCTGTGCACGAAGGATTTCCGCCGGAAGTGCACAGGGGCCGGAGAAGCTTGCAAAGTCGCGGTTCCCAGCAATGCAGCCCAGCGAGGTGAGGCAAGGACTTACCTCCACCAAACTTGGGCTGAAGAGTCACTGGACTGTGGGGGTCACTTGGACGGTGTCGCTGGATTCGAGGGACCTCGCTCGTCGTGCTGAGAGGAGACCCAAGGGACCGGTAATGCAGCTTTTTGGTGCCTGCGGTTGCAGGGGGAAGATTCCGTCGACCCACGGGAGATTTCTTCGGAGCTTCTGGTGCAGAGAGGAGGCAGACTACCCCCACAGCATGCACAAGCAGGAAAACAGTCAAGAAGGCGGCAGGATCAGCGTTACAGAGTTGCAGTAGTCGTTTTTGCTACTATGTTGCAGGTTTGCAGGCTTCCAGCGCGGTCAGCGGTCGATTCCTTATCAGAAGGTGAAGAGGGAGATGCAGAGGAACTCGGCTGAGCTCATGCATTCGTTATCTAAAGTTTCCCCAGAGACAGAGACCCTAAATAGCCAGAAAAGAGGGTTTGGCTACCTAGGAGAGAGGAAAGGCTACTAACACCTGAAGGAGCCTATCACAAGGAGTCTCTGACGTCACCTGGTGGCACTGGCCACTCAGAGCAGTCCAGTGTGCCAGCAGCACCTCTGTTTCCAAGATGGCAGAGGTCTGGAGCACACTGGAGGAGCTCTGGACACCTCCCAGGGGAGGTGCAGGTCAGGGGAGTGGTCACTCCCCTTTCCTTTGTCCAGTTTCGCGCCAGAGCAGGGGCTAAGGGGTCCCTGAACCGGTGTAGACTGGCTTATGCAGAATTGGGCACATCTGTGCCCAACAAAGCATTTCCAGAGGCTGGGGGAGGCTACTCCTCCCCTGCCTTCACACCATTTTCCAAAGGGAGAGGGTGTGACACCCTCTCTCAGAGGAAGTTCTTTGTTCTGCCATCCTGGGCCAGGCCTGGCTGGACCCCAGGAGGGCAGCTGCCTGTCTGAGGGGTTGGCAGCAGCAGCAGCTGCAGAGAAACCCCAGGAAGGGCAGTCTGGCAGTACCAGGGTCTGTGCTACAGACCACTGGGATCATGGAATTGTACCAACAATGCCAGGATGGCATAGAGGGGGCAATTCCATGATCATAGACATGTTACATGGCCATATTCGGAGTTACCATGGTGAAGCTACATATAGGTAGTGACCTATATGTAGTGCACGCGTGTAATGGTGTCCCCGCACTCACAAAGTTCAGTGAATTGGCTCTGAACAATGTGGGGGCACCTTGGCTAGTGCCAGGGTGCCCTCACACTAAGTAACTTTGCACGTAACCTTTACCAGGTAAAGGTTAGACATATAGGTGACTTATAAGTTACTTAAGTGCAGTGTAAAATGGCTGTGAAATAACGTGGACGTTATTTCACTCAGGCTGCAGTGGCAGGCCTGTGTAAGAATTGTCAGAGCTCCCTATGGGTGGCAAAAGAAATGCTGCAGCCCATAGGGATCTCCTGGAACCCCAATACCCTGGGTACCTCAGTACCATATACTAGGGAATTATAAGGGTGTTCCAGTAAGCCAATGTAAATTGGTAAAAATGGTCACTAGCCTGTCAGTGACAATTTGGAAAGAAATGAGAGAGCATAACCACTGAGGTTCTGATTAGCAGAGCCTCAGTGAGACAGTTAGTCACTACACAGGTAACACATTCAGGCATACTTATGAGCACTGGGGCCCTGGGTTACCAGGGTCCCAGTGACACATACAACTAAAACAACATATATACAGTGAAAAATGGGGGTAACATGCCAGGCAAGATGGTACTTTCCTACAATATCTTGTGTATATTTCCTATCCTCTCACTGAGGGTACACTCTAAGATACTTTGGCATATTGTCATAAAAATAAAGTACCTTTATTTTTAGTATAACTGTGTATTGGGTTTTCTTATGATATTGTGCATATGACACTAAGTGGTACTGTAGTAGCTTCACACGTCTCCTAGTTCAGCCTAAGCTGCTCTGCTAAGCTACCATTATCTATCAGCCTAAGCTGCTAGACACCCTATACACTAATAAGGGATAACTGGGCCTGGTGCAAGGTGCAAGTACCCCTTGGTACTCACTACAAGCCAGACCAGCCTCCTACAAGCGGGGACTGTGAGTGTTATTCTACAGGGCCCACCATCCCCTCACACCACAGCTGGGACTGTGAGTGTTATTCTACAGGGCCCACCAGCCCCTTACACCACAGCTGGGACTGTGAGTGTTATTCTACAGGGTCCACCATCCCCTCACACCGCAGCTGGGACTGTGAGTGTTATTCTACAGGGTCCACCATCCCCTCACACCGCAGCTGGGACTGTGAGTGTTATTCTACAGAGCCCACCATCCCCTCACACCACAGCAGGGACTGTGAGTGCTATTCTACAGGGCCCACCATCCCCTCGCACTACAGCCGGGACTCGAGTGTTATTCTACAGGGCCCACCATCCCCTCACACCACAGCTGTGACTGTGAGTGTTATTCTACAGGGTCCACCATCCCCTCACACTACAGCTGGGACTCGAGTGTTATTCTAAAGGGCCCACCATCCCCTCACACCACAGCAGAGACCATGAGTGCTATTCTACAGGACCCACCATCCCCTCACACCACAGCAGGGACTGTGAGTGTTATTCTACAGGGTCCACCATCCCCTCACACCACGGCTGGGACTGTGAGTGTTATTCTACAGGGTCCACCATCCCCTCACACCACAGCTGGGACTGTGAGTGTTATTCTACAGGGCCGACCATCCCCTCACACTACAGAGTGCTATTCTACAGGATCCACCATCCCTTCACACCACAGCTGGGACTGTGAGTGTTATTCTACAGGGTCCACCATCCCCTCACACTACAGCTGGGACTCGAGTGTTATTCTACAGGGCCCACCATCCCCTCACACCACAGCAGAAACCGTGACTGCTATTCTACAGGACCCACCATCCCCTCACACCACAGCAGGGACTTTGAGTGTTATTCTACAGGGCCCACCATCCCCTCACACCGCAGCTGGGACTGTGAGTGTTATTCTACAGGGCCCACCATCCCCTCACACTACAGAGTGCTATTCTACAGGATCCACCATCCCTTCACACCACAGCTGGGACTGTGAGTGTTATTCTACAGGGTCCACCATCCCCTCACACCACAGCTGGGACTGTGAGTGCTATTCTACAGGGCCCACCATCCCCTCACACCACAGCAGGGACTGTGAGTGTCATTCTATAGGGTCCACCATCCCCTCACACCGCAGCTGGGACTGTGAGTGTTATTCTACAGGGTCCACCATCCCCTCACACCGCAGCTGGGACTGTGAGTGTTATTCTACAGGGCCCACCATCCCCTCACACCACAGCAGGGACTGTGAGTGTTATTCTACAGGGTCCACCATCCCCTCACACTACAGCTGGGACTGTGAGTGTTATTCTACAGGGCCCACCATCCCCTCACACCACAGCTGGGACTGTGAGTGTTATTCTACAGGGCCCACCATCCCCTCACACCACAGCGGAGACCGTGAGTGCTATTCTACAGGACCCACCATCCCCTCACACCACAGCTGGGACTGTGAGTGCCATTCTACAGGGCCCACCATCCCCTCACACCACAGCAGGGACTATGAGTGTTATTCTGCAGGGTCCCCCATCCCCTCACACCGCAGCTGGGATTGTGAGTGTAATTCTACAGGGCCCACCATCCTCTCACACCACAGCTGGGACTTTGAGTGTTATTCTACAGGGCCCACCATCCTCTCACACCACAGCTGGGACTGTGAGTGCTATTCTACAGGGCCCACCATCCTCTCACACCACAGCTTAGACTGTGAGTGGTATTCTACAGGGCCCACCATCCCCTCACAACACAGCTGGGACTGTGGTATTCTACATGATCCACCATCCCCTCGCACAACAGCTGGGACTGTGAGTGTTATTCTATGGGGCCCACCATCCCCTCACACCACAGCTGGGACTGTGAGTGATTCTACAGGGCCCACCATCCCCTCACACTACAGCTGGGACTATGAGTGTTATTCTACAGGGCCCACCATCCCCTCACACCACAGCTGGGACTGTGAGTGCTATTCTACAGGACCCACATTCCCCTCACACCACAGCTGGGACTGTGAGTGCTATTCTACAGGGCCCACCATCCCCTCACACCACAGCAGGGACTGTGAGTGTTATTCTGCAGGGTCCACCATCCCCTCACACCACAGCTGGGACTGTGAGTGTTATTCTGCAGGGTCCACCATCCCCTCACACCACAGCGGGGACTGTGAGTGTTATTCTACAGGACCCACCATCCCTCACACCACAGCTGGGACTGTGAGTGTTATTCTACAGGGCCCACCATCCCCTCACACCACAGCGGGGACTGTGAGTGTTATTCTGCAGGGTCCACCATCCCCTCACACCACAGCGGGGACTGTGAGTGTTATTCTACAGGGCCCACCATCCTCTCACACCGCAGGTGGGACTGTGAGTGTTATTCTGCAGGGTCCACCATCCCCTCACACCACAGCTGGGACTGTGAGTGATTCTACAGGGCCCACCATCCCCTCACACCACAGCTGGGACTGTGGTATTCTACATGATCCACCATCCCCTCACACCACAGCTGGGACTGTGAGTGATTCTACAGGGCCCACCATCCCCTCACACCACAGCTGGGACTGTGGTATTCTACATGATCCACCATCCTCTCACACCACAGCTGGGACTGTGAGTGTTATTCTACAGGGCCCACCATCCCCTCACACCGCAGCTGGGACTGTGAGTGTTATTCTACAGGGCCCACCTTCCTCTCACACTACAGCAGGGACTGTGAGTGTTATTCTACAGGGTCCACCGTCCCCTCACACTGCAGCTGGGACTCTGAGTGTTATTCTGCAGGGTCCACCATCCCCTCACACCACAGCTGGGACTGTGAGTGTTATTCTACAGGACCCACCATCCCCTCACACCACAGCTGGGACTGTGAGTGTTATTCTACAGGGTCCACCGTCCCCTCACACAGCAGCTGGGACTGTGAGTGCTATTCTACAGGACCCACCATCCCCTCACACTACAGCTGGGACTGTGAGTGTTATTCTCCGGGGTCCACCATCCCCTCACACCACAGCGGGGACTGTGAGTGTTATTCTGCAGGGTCCACCATCCCCTCACACCACAGCGGGGACTGTGAGTGTTATTCTGCAGGGTCCACATCCCCTCACACCACAGCGGCACAGCGGGGACTGTGAGTGTTATTCTATAGGGCCCACCATCCTCTCACACCGCAGCTGGGACTGTGAGTGTTATTCTACAGGGTGCACCATCCCCTCACACCACAGCTGGGACTGTGAGTGTTATTCTACAGGGCCCACCATCCTCTCAAACCACAGCAGGGACTGTGAGTGTTATTCTACAGGGCCCACCATCCCCTCACATCACAGCTGGGACTGTGAGTGTTATTCTGCAGGGTCCACCATCCCCTCACACCATGACTGGGACTGTGAGTGTTATTCTGCAGGGTCCACCATCCCCTTACATTACAGATGGGACTGTGAGTGTTATTCTACAGGGTCCACCATCCTCTCACGCCACAGCGGGGACAGTGAGTGTTATTCTACGGGGTCCACCATCCTCTCATGCCACAGCTGGGACTGTGAGTGTTATTCTACAGGGTCCACCATCCTCTCACGCCACAGCTGGGACTGTGAGTGTTATTCTACAGGGTCCACCATCCCCTCACACCGCAGCTGGGACTGTGAGTGTTATTCTACAGGGCCCACCATCCCCTCACACCACAGCAGGGACTGTGAGTGTTATTCTACAGGGTCCACCATCCCCTTACACTACAGCTGGGACTCAAGTGTTATTCTTCAGGGCCCACCATCCCCTCACACCACAGCGGAGACCGTGAGTGCTATTCTACAGGACCCACCATCCCCTCACACCACAGCTGGGACTTTGAGTGCTATTCTACAGGGCCCACCATCCCCTCACACCACAGCTGGGACTGTGAGTGTTATTCTACAAGGCCCACCATCCTCTCACACCACAGCTGGGACTGTGAGTGCTGTTCTACAGGGCCCACCATCCCCTCACACCACAGCTGGGACTGTGAGTGGTGTTCTACAGGGCCCACCATCCCCTAACACCACAGCTGGGACTGTGGTATTCTACATGATCCACCATCCCCTCACACCACAGCTGGGACTGTGAGTGTTATTCTACGGGGCCCACCATCCCCTCACAACACAGCTGGGACTTTGAGTGATTCTACAGGGCCCACCATCCCCTCATACTACAGCTGGGACTGTGAGTGTTATTCTACAGGGTCCACCATCCCCTCACACCACAGCTGTGACTGTGAGTCCATTCTACAGGACCCACCATCCCCTCACACCACAGCTGGGACTGTGAGTGCTATTCTACAGGGCCCACCATCCCCTCACACTACAGCAGGGACTGTGAGTGTTATTCTGCAGGGTCCACCATCCCCTCACACCACAGCTGGGACTGTGAGTGTTATTCTGCAGGTTCCACCATCCCCTCACACCACAGCGGGGACTATGAGTGTTATTCTACAGGACCCACCATCCCCTCACACCACAGCTGGGACTGTGAGTGTTATTCTACAGTGCCCACCATCCCCTCACACCACAGCGGGGACTGTGAGTGTTATTCTGCAGGCTCTACCATCCCCTCACACCGCAGCTGGGACTGTGAGTGTTATTCTGCAGGGTCCACCATCCCCTCACACCACAGCTGGGACTGTGAGTGATTCTACAGGGCCCACCATCCCCTCACATCACAGCTGGGACTGTGGTATTCTACATGATCCACCATCCCCTCACACCACAGCTGGGACTGTGAGTGATTCTACAGGGCCCACCATCCCCTCACACCACAGCTGGGACTGTGGTATTCTACATGATCCACCATCCCCTCACACCACAGCTGGGACTGTGAGTGTTATTCTATAGGGCCCACCATCCCCTCACACCGCAGCTGGGACTGTGAGTGTTATTCTACAGGGCCCACCATCCTCTCAAACTACAGCAGGGACTGTGAGTGTTATTCTACAGGGTCCACCGTCCCCTCACACCGCAGCTGGGACTGTGAGTGTTATTCTGCAGGGTCCACCATCCCCTCACACCACATCGGGGACTGTGAGTGTTATTCTACAGGGTCCACCATCCCCTCACACTACAGCTGGGACTCGAGTGTTATTCTACAGGGCCCACCATCCCCTCACACCACAGCGGAGACCGTGAGTGCTATTCTACAGGACCCACCATCCCCTCACACCACAGCTGGGACTGTGAGTGCTATTCTACAGGGCCCACCATCCCCTCACATCTAAGCTGGGACTGTGAGTGTTTTTCTACAGGGCCCACCATCCTCTCACACCACAGCTGGGACTGTGAGTGCTATTCTACAGGGCCCATCATCCCCTCACACCACAGCTGGGACTGTGAGTGTTATTCTACAGGGCCCACCATCCCTCACACTACAGCTGGGACTGTGAGTGCTATTCTACAGGGTCCACCATCCCCTCACACTACAGCTGGGACTGTGAGTGTTATTCTGCAGGGTCCACCATCCCCTCACACCACAGCTGGGACTGTGAGTTTTATTCTGCAGGGTCCACCATCCCCTCACACCACAGCGGGGACTGTGAGTGTTATTCTACAGGACCCACCATCCCCTCACACCACAGCTGGGAATGTGAGTGTTATTCTACAGGGCCCACCATCCCCTCACACCACAGCGGGGACTGTGAGTGTTATTCTGCAGGGTCCACCATCCCCTCACACCACAGCTGGGACTGTGAGTGATTCTACAGGGCCCACCATCCCCTCACACTACAGCTGGGACTGTGAGTGTTATTCTGCAGGGTCCACCATCCCCTCACACCACAGCTGGGACTGTGAGTTTTATTCTGCAGGGTCCACCATCCCCTCACACCACAGCGGGGACTGTGAGTGTTATTCTACAGGACCCACCATCCCCTCACACCACAGCTGGGAATGTGAGTGTTATTCTACAGGGCCCACCATCCCCTCACACCACAGCGGGGACTGTGAGTGTTATTCTGCAGGGTCCACCATCCCCTCACACCACAGCGGGGACTGTGAGTGTTATTCTACAGGACCCACCATCCCCTCACACCACAGCTGGGACTGTGAGTGTTATTCTACAGGGTCCACCGTCCCCTCACACAGCAGCTGGGACTGTGAGTGCTATTCTACAGGACCCACCATCCCCTCACACTACAGCTGGGACTGTGAGTGTTATTCTACGGGGTCCACCATCCCCTCACACCACAGCGGGGACTGTGAGTGATTCTGCAGGGTCCACCATCCCCTCACACCACAGCGGGGACTGTGGTATTCTACATGATCCACCATCCCCTTACACCACAGCTGGGACTGTGAGTGTTATTCTACAGGGTCCACCGTCCCCTCACACCGCAGCTGGGACTGTGAGTGTTATTCTGCAGGGTCCACCATCCCCTCACACCACAGCGGGGACTGTGAGTGTTATTCTACAGGACCCACCATCCCCTCACACCACAGCTGGGACTGTGAGTGTTATTCTACAGGACCCACCTTCCCCTCACACAGCAGCTGGGACTGTGAGTGCTATTCTACAGGACCCACCATCCCCTCACACTACAGCTGGTACTGTGAGTGTTATTCTACGGGGTCCACCATCCCCTCACACCACAGCGGGGACTGTGAGTGTTATTCTGCAGGGTCCACCATCCCCTCACTCCACAGCGGGGACTGTGAGTGTTATTCTGCAGGATCCACCATCCCCTCACACCACAGCGGCACAGCGGGGACTGTGAGTGTTATTCTACAGGGCCCACCATCCTCTCACACCGCAGCTGGGACTGTGAGTGTTATTCTACAGGGTCCATCATCCCCTCACACCACAGCTGGGACTGTGAGTGTTATTCTACATGGCCCACCATCCTGTCACACCACAGCAGGGACTGTGAGTGTTATTCTACAGGGCCCACCATCCCCTCACACCACAGCTGGGACTGTGAGTGTTATTCTGCAGGGTCCACCATCCCCTCACACCACGACTGGGACTGTGAGTGTTATTCTACAAGGTCCAACATCCCCTCACACCGCAGCTGGGACTGTGAGTGTTATTCTACAGTGTCCACCATCCTCTCACACCGCAGCTGGGACTGTGAGTGTTATTCTACAGGGTCCACCATCCTCTCACGCCACAGCGGGGACAGTGAGTGTTATTCTACGGGGTCCACCATCCTCTCATGCCACAGCTGGGACTGTGAGTGTTATTCTACAGGGTCCACCATCCTCTCACGCCACAGCTGGAACTGTGAGTGTTATTCTACAGGGTCCACCATCCTCTCACGCCACAGCGGGGACAGTGAGTGTTATTCTACAGGGTTCACCGTGTTTCAATAATACTTTTCAAGCTAAGTCTCCAGTGTTGTATCTGGGGCCAGGGCAATGCTTTGCTGGGGCTCCAGTTCTTTATCACTGTAAATGAGCTCCCAGGGATGCTTATCGTGGGCCTAGTCCACTCTTGAGGTAATGATTTAGAGGGACCACAGAGCTTTCTCACCCCTTTCTGAGATCAGAGACAAAATTGTACGTTGTCTTGTGGCACCTCTGGCCAAGCCCTGTGCTCAACCCTGCGGGTGAGCATCCCTCCCAATGTGCATGGCCTTCAAATGACCTTGGTCGGATGCTTGAGTTCAAGGAGTATTCTAAGCTGCACTAGTGATGTAGCTGTACTGTAATGTAAGGTGAATTTATAGAGTGCTCCATGTCACCCGTGAGGGTATCCAGGCGCTATAGCCTCCGTCACACTAATATCAGTCAGTCTGATTGGGTTGCACTGTTCTTAATTCAGATATTAACCTAAAAACTGCACAGAATGGCTCAAATTAAGCTTACATTTTCTTGAATGCGGGTGACATCCACTCGTAAACCGAAATATAATTTGTAAACTCAAAACAAGCTTCCCTGCGGCGGCTGCAGATGCCTGGAATGTGGGTCGCCGTCTGGTCTGAATACATTACGTGGTTCAGGCACTGCTCGCCCTCTAGCAAGTTGTCCCCAATGTCAGTTTCCAAGAACTGGTAGAATACAGTGTTCAGGACTTCACTCTGAACAGCGGGAGAGTCACCCCTAGAATGGGTGCTGGGGCTGGACTCAAACCCCCTCACCAGAACACAAGGCGTGAGCTACTTCCAACTGGACATACGTGATGTCTTGTATTGCACAGCTCCGTCTGCCCTGTATGCTACTGCTCACTGCATTCACTCTTTGGAGTATCCGCGCGCTCTATGCACCTCATATCTTATCATTCACACATGTACCAGCTCCACCACTAAATGCGGTGCACCTTGTTGTGTTCAAACCGTGTCTGAGGGGTGGGCTGCACAAGTCAGTGCACTGCAGCATAGATACAGTGAACCAATATGTGGGATGTAAGCTGCACAGGTGAATAACTGCGGCGGTGTTGTAGTGATCCAATGTGTGTGGTGTTGGCTACACCACTAACCACATTGTGGCTCTGCGCAGAGCCTACACCACTGAGCACATTGTGGCTCTGCACAGAGCACCAATGTGTGTGGTGTTGGCTGCACTACTGAGCACATTGTGGCTCTGCACAGAGCACCAATGCGTGAGGTGTTGGCTACACCACTGGCCACATTGTGGCTCTGCGCAGAGCCTACACCACTGAGCACATTGTGGCTCTGCACTGAGCAACATGTGAAGTGTTGTCTTCACCACTGAGCGTGCGGTGTTGGCTACACCACTGAGCACATTGTGGCTCTGCACAGAGCAGCAATGCATGAAGTGTTGGCTTCACCACTGAGCACATTGTGGCTCTGCACAGAGCACCAATGCGTGAGGTGTTGGCTACACCACTGGCCACATTGTGGCTCTGCGCAGAGCCTACACCACTGAGCACATTGTGGCTCTGCACAGAGCAACATGTGAAGTGTTGTCTTCACCACTGAGCGTGCGGTGTTGGCTACACCACTGAGCACATTGTGGCTCTGCACAGAGCAGCAATGCATGAAGTGTTGACTTCACCACTGAGCACATTGTGGCTCTGCACAGAGCACCAATGCGTGAGGTGTTGGCTACACCACTGGCCACATTGTGGCTCTGCGCAGAGCCTACACCACTGAGCACATTGTGGCTCTGCACAGAGCAACATGTGAAGTGTTGTCTTCACCACTGAGCGTGCGGTGTTGGCTACACCACTGAGCACATTGTGGCTCTTCACAGAGCAGCAATGCATGAAGTGTTGGCTTCACCACTGAGCACATTGTGGCTCTGCACAGAGCACCAATGCGTGAGGTGTTGGCTACACCACTAACCACATTGTGGCTCTGCGCAGAGCCTACACCACTGAGCACATTGTGGCTCTGCACAGAGCAGCAATGCATGAAGTGTTGGCTTCACCACTGAGCGTGCGGTGTTGGCTACCCCACTGAGCACATTGTGGCTCTGCACAGAGCACCAATGCATGAGGTGTAGGCTACACCACTGAGCGTGCGGTGTTGGCTACACCACTGAGCACATTGTGGCTCTGCACAGAGCACCAATGCATGAAGTGTTGGCTTCACCACTGAGCGTGCGGTGTTGGCTACCACACTGAGCACATTGTGGCTTTGCACAGAGCACCAATGCGTGAGGCGTTGGCATGCAACTGGGCTAGTGCTCTAGTCGGCAGCACCAGTGCGGACACTGTGACGTCACTGCAGTGCCCCAATGTGTGTAGTTTCAGCTGCTTTCCTAAGTGTTCTGCAGTGCCAGTGTGCTGAACCAATGCATGAGGTGGTTGTTGCCCAACTGAATACAGTGTTACGTCACTGCAGTGAACTAATGTGGGGTGATGGCTGAGTACAGTGCAACATTGTCACAATGAACCAATGAGTGACATACTGGCTACACAACTGAGTATAGTGGAGCAGTGCTTCAGTGAAGTAGTGTGTGAGGGGCTGCTGAACCAGTCAGAACAGTGCGCCATCACTGTGGTCAAGCGATGAGTGCATGCTTGGCTGCACTAATGAGCAAAGTGCAGCATTGCTGAAACCAATGTGTGAGGTGTTGACTGCAGTACTGAATGCAGTGCAGTAATGCTGCATTCATCAAATGTGTGAGGTGTCAGCTGCACATCTGAGTACAGTGCAGCAACGCTGCAGTCACATGATGTGTGAGGTGTCAGCTGCACATCTGAGTACAGTGCAGCAACACTGCAGTCACACGATGTGTCAGCTGCACATCTGGTTAAGTGCAGCAACACTGCAGTCACACGATGTGTTCGGTGTCAGCTGCACATCTGGTTACAGTGCAGCAACATTGCAGTCACAGGATGTGTGAGGTGTCAGCTGCACATCTGGTTACAGTGCAGCAACATTGCAGTCACAGGATGTGTGAGATGTCAGCTGCGCATCTGAGTACAGTGCAGCAATGCTGCAGTCACAGGATGTGTGAGGTGTCAGCTGCACATCTGGTTACAGTGCACCAACGCTGCAGTCACACGATGTGTGAGGTGTCAGCTGTACATCTGGTTACAGAGCACCAACGCTGCAGTCACAGGATGTGTGAGGTGTCAGCTGTACATCTGGTTACAGAGCACCAACGCTTCAGCCACAGGATGTGTGAGGTGTCAACTGCACATCTGGTTATAGAGCACCAACGCTGCAGTCACAGGATGTGTTAGGTGACAGCTGTACATCTGAGGACAGTGCAGCAACATTGCAGTCACATGATTTGTGAGGTGTCAGCTGCACATCTGGTTACAGTGCAGCAATGCTGCAGTCACAGGATGTGTGAGGTGTCAGCTGCACATCTGGTTACAGTGCACCAACGCTGCAGTCACACGATGTGTGAGGTGTCAGCTGCACATCTGGTTACAGTGCACCAACGCTGCAGTGACAGAATGTGTGAGGTGTCAGCTGTACATCTGGTTACAGTGCAGCAACGCTGCAGTCACAGGAGGTGTGAGGTGTCAGCTGCACATCTGATTACAGAGCACCAACGCTACAGTCACAGGGTGTGTTAGGTGTCAGCTGTACATCTGAGGACAGTGCAGCAACGCTGCAGTTACACGATGTGTGAGGTGTCAGCTGCACATCTGGTTACAGAGCACCAACGCTGCAGTCACAGGATGTGTTAGGTGTCAGCTGCACATCTGAGTACAGTGCTGCAACGCTGCAGTCACACGATGTGTGAGGTGTCAGCTGCACATCTGAGTACAGTACAGCAACGCTGCAGTCACATGATGTGTGAGGTGTCAGCTGCACATCTGGTTACAGTGCAGCATCGCTGCAGTCACAGGATGTGTGAGTGTCAGCTGCACATCTGGTTATAATGCAGCAACACTGCAGTCACCCGATATGTTCGGTGTCAGCTCCACATCTGATTACAGTGCAGCAACGCTGTAGTCACAGGATGTGTTCGGTATCAGCTGTACATCTGGTTACAGAGCACCAACGCTGCAGTCACAGGATGTGTGAGGTGTCAGCTGCACATCTGGTTATAATGCAGCAACGCTGCAGTCACACAATGTGTGAGGTGTCAGCTGTACATCTGAGGACAGTGCAGCAACACTGCAGTCACACGATGTGTGAGGTGTCAGCTGCACATCTGAGGACAGTGCTGCAACACTGCAGTCACACGATGTGTGAGGTGTCAGCTGTACATCTGAGGACAGTGCAGCAACACTGCAGTCACACGATGTGTGAGGTGTCAGCTGCACATCTGGTTACAGTGCACCAACGCTGCAGTCACACGATGTGTGAGGTGTCAGCTGTACATCTGGTTACAGTGCAGCAACGCTGCAGTCACAGGATGTGTGAGGTGTCAGCTGTACATCTGGTTACAGAGCACCAACGCTGCAGTCACAGGATGTGTTAGGTGTCAGCTGTACATCTGGTTACAGAGCACCAACGCTGCAGTCACATGATGTGTGAGGTGTCAGCTGTACATCAGGTTATAGTGCAGCAACGTTGCAGTCACAGGATGTGTGAGGTGTCAGCTGCACATCTGCTTACAGTGCACCAACGCTGCAGTCACAGGATGTGTGAGGTGTCAGCTGCACATCTGCTTACAGTGCACCAACGCTGCAGTCACAGGATGTGTGAGGTGTCAGCTGTACATCTGGTTACAGTGCAGCAACGCTGCAGTCACAGGATGTGTGAGGTGTCAGCTGTACATCTGAGGACAGTGCACCAACGCTGCAGTCACAGAATGTGTGAGGTGTCAGCTGTACATCTGGTACAGTGCACCAACGCTGCAGTCACAGGATGTGTGAGGTGTCAGCTGTACATCTGGTTACAGTGCAGCAACACTGCAGTCACACGATGTGTGAGGTGTCAGCTGTACATCTGGTTATAATGCAGCAACGCTACAGTCACTCGATATGTGAGGTGTCAGCTGCACATCTGAGTACAGTGCTGCAACGCTGCAGTCACACGATGTGTGAGGTGTCAGCTGTACATCTGAGGACAGTGCAGCAACACAGCAGTCACACGATGTGTGAGGTGTCAGCTGCACATCTGGTTACAGTGCAGCAACGCTGCAGTCACACGATGTGTGAGGTGTCAGCTGTACATCTGGTTACAGTGCAGCATCGCTGGAGTCACAGGATGTGTGAGGTGTCAGCTGTACATCTGGTTACAGAGCACCAACGCTGCAGTCACAGGATGTGTGAGGTGTCAACTGCACATCTGGTTACAGAGCAGCAACGCTGCAGTCACAGGATGTGTTAGGTGTCAGCTGCACATCTGGTTACAGTGCACCAACGCTGCAGTCACAGAATGTGTGAGGTGTCAGCTGTACATCTGGTTACAGAGCACCAACGCTGCAGTCACAGAATGTGTGAGGTGTCAGCTGTACATCTGAGGACAGTGCAGCAACATTGCAGTCACACAATTTGTGAGGTGTCAGCTGCACATCTGGTTACAGTGCAGCAACGTTGCAGTCACAGGATGTGTGAGGTGTCAGCTGCACATCTGCTTACAGTGCATCAACGCTGCAGTCACACGATGTGTGAGGTGTCAGCTGTACATCTGGTTATAATGCAGCAACGCTACAGTCACTCGATATGTGAGGTGTCAGCTGCACATCTGAGTACAGTGCTGCAACGCTGCAGTCACACGATGTGTGAGGTGTCAGCTGTACATCTGAGGACAGTGCAGCAACACTGCAGTCACACGATGTGTGAGGTGTCAGCTGCACATCTGGTTACAGTGCAGCAACGCTGCAGTCACACGATGTGTGAGGTGTCAGCTGTACATCTGGTTACAGTGCAGCAACGCTGCAGTCACAGGATGTGTGAGGTGTCAGCTGTACATCTGGTTACAGAGCACCAACGCTGCAGTCACAGGATGTGTGAGGTGTCAACTGCACATCTGGTTACAGAGCAGCAACGCTGCGGTCACAGGATGTGTTAGGTGTCAGCTGCACATCTGGTACAGTGCACCAACGCTGCAGTCACAGAATGTGTGAGGTGTCAGCTGTACATCTGGTTACAGAGCACCAACGCTGCAGTCACAGAATGTGTGAGGTGTCAGCTGTACATCTGGTTACAGAGCACCAACGCTGCAGTCACAGGATGTGTTAGGTGTCAGCTGTACATCTGAGGACAGTGCAGCAACATTGCAGTCACACAATTTGTGAGGTGTCAGCTGCACATCTGGTTACATGCAGCAAAGCTGCAGTCACAGGATGTGTGAGGTGTCAGCTGCACATCTGGTTACAGTGCACCAAGGCAGCAGTCACACGATGTGTGAGGTGTCAGCTGCACATCTGGTTACAGTGCACCAACGCTGCAGTCACAGAATGTGTGAGGTGTCAGCTGTACATCTGGTTACAGAGCACCAACGCTGCAGTCACAGGATGTGTGAGGTGTCAGCTGCACATCTGGTTACAGTGCACCAACGCTGCAGTCACAGGATGTGTGAGGTGTCAGCTGTACATCTGGTTACAGAGCACCAACGCTGCAGTCACAGGATGTGTGAGGTGTCAGCTGCACATCTGGTAACAGTGCAGCAATGCTGCAGTCACAGGATGTGTGAGGTGTCAGCTGCACATCTGGTTACAGTGCAGCAACGCTGCAGTCACAGGAGGTGTGAGGTGTCAGCTGCACATCTGATTATAATGCAGCAACGCTGCAGTCACAGAATGTGTGAGGTGTCAGCTGTACATCTGGTTACAGAGCACCAACGCTGCAGTCACAGGATGTGTGAGGTGTCAACTGCACATCTGGTTACAGAGCACCAACGCTGCAGTCACAGGATGTGTTAGGTGTCAGCTGTACATCTGGTTACAGAGCACCAACGCTGCAGTCACAGGATGTGTTAGGTGTCAGCTGTACATCTGAGGACAGTGCAGCAACATTGCAGTCACACAATTTGTGAGGTGTCAGCTGCACATCTGGTTACATGCAGCAAAGCTGCAGTCACAGGATGTGTGAGGTGTCAGCTGCACATCTGGTTACAGTGCACCAAGGCAGCAGTCACACGATGTGTGAGGTGTCAGCTGCACATCTGGTTACAGTGCACCAACGCTGCAGTCACAGAATGTGTGAGGTGTCAGCTGTACATCTGGTTACAGAGCACCAACGCTGCAGTCACAGGATGTGTGAGGTGTCAGCTGCACATCTGGTTACAGTGCACCAACGCTGCAGTCACAGGATGTGTGAGGTGTCAGCTGTAAATCTGGTTACAGAGCACCAACGCTGCAGTCACAGGATGTGTGAGGTGTCAGCTGCACATCTGCTTACAGTGCATCAACGCTGCAGTCACACGATGTGTGAGGTGTCAGCTGTACATCTGGTTATAATGCAGCAACGCTACAGTCACTCGATATGTGAGGTGTCAGCTGCACATCTGAGTACAGTGCTGCAACGCTGCAGTCACACGATGTGTGAGGTGTCAGCTGTACATCTGAGGACAGTGCAGCAACACTGCAGTCACACGATGTGTGAGGTGTCAGCTGCACATCTGGTTACAGTGCAGCAACGCTGCAGTCACACGATGTGTGAGGTGTCAGCTGTACATCTGGTTACAGTGCAGCAACGCTGCAGTCACAGAATGTGTGAGGTGTCAGCTGTACATCTGGTTACAGAGCACCAACGCTGCAGTCACAGGATGTGTGAGGTGTCAGCTGCACATCTGGTTACAGTGCACCAACGCTGCAGTCACAGGATGTGTGAGGTGTCAGCTGTAAATCTGGTTACAGAGCACCAACGCTGCAGTCACAGGATGTGTGAGGTGTCAGCTGCACATCTGGTAACAGTGCAGCAATGCTGCAGTCACAGGATGTGTGAGGTGTCAGCTGCACATCTGGTTACAGTGCAGCAACGCTGCAGTCACAGGAGGTGTGAGGTGTCAGCTGCACATCTGATTATAATGCAGCAACGCTGCAGTCACAGAATGTGTGAGGTGTCAGCTGTACATCTGGTTACAGAGCACCAACGCTGCAGTCACAGGATGTGTGAGGTGTCAACTGCACATCTGGTTACAGAGCACCAACGCTGCAGTCACAGGATGTGTTAGGTGTCAGCTGTACATCTGGTTACAGTGCACCAACGCTGCAGTCACAGAATGTGTGAGGTGTCAGCTGTACATCTGGTTACAGAGCACCAACGCTGCAGTCACAGGATGTGTTAGGTGTCAGCTGTACATCTGAGGACAGTGCAGCAACATTGCAGTCACACGATTTGTGAGGTGTCAGCTGCACATCTGGTTACAGTGCAGCAAAGCTGCAGTCACAGGATGTGTGAGGTGTCAGCTGCACATCTGGTTACAGTGCACCAACGCTGCAGTCACACGATGTGTGAGGTGTCAGCTGTACATCTGGTTACAGTGCACCAACGCTGCAGTCACACGATGTGTGAGGTGTAAGCTGTACATCTGGTTACAGTGCAGCAACGCTGCAGTCACAGGATGTGTGAGGTGTCAGCTGTACATCTGGTTACAGAGCACCAACGCTGCAGTCACAGGATGTGTGAGGTGTCAGCTGTACATCTGGTTACAGTGCAGCAACTCTGCAGTCACAGGATGTGTGAGGTGTCAGCTGTACATCTGGTTACAGAGCACCAACGCTGCAGTCACATGATGTGTGAGGTGTCAGCTGTACATCTGGTTACAGTGCAGCAACGCTGCAGTCACAGGATGTGTGAGGTGTCAGCTGCACATCTGCTTACAGTGCACCAACGCTGCAGTCACACGATGTGTGAGGTGTCAGCTGTACATCTGGTTACAGAGTACCAACGCTGCAGTCACACGATGTGTGAGGTGTCAGCTGTACATCTGAGTACAGTGCTGCAACGCTGCAGTCACACGATGTGTGAGGTGTCAGCTGCACATCTGGTTACAGTGCACCAACGCTGCAGTCACAGGATGTGTTAGGTGTCAGCTGCACATCTGGGGACAGTGCACCAACGCTGCAGTCACAGAATGTGTGAGGTGTCAGCTGTACATCTGGTTACAGAGCACCAACGCTGCAGTCACAGGATGTGTGAGGTGTCATCTGTACATCTGGTTACAGTGCAGCAACGCTGCAGTCACAGGATGTGTGAGGTGTCAACTGCACATCTGGTTACAGAGCAGCAACGCTGCAGTCACAGGATGTGTTAGGTGTCAGCTGCACATCTGGTTACAGTGCACCAACGCTGCAGTCACAGAATGTGTGAGGTGTCAGCTGTACATCTGGTTACAGAGCACCAACGCTGCAGTCACAGGATGTGTTAGGTGTCAGCTGCACATCTGGGGACAGTGCACCAACGCTGCAGTCACAGAATGTGTGAGGTGTCAGCTGTACATCTGGTTACAGAGCACCAACGCTGCAGTCACAGGATGTGTGAGGTGTCAGCTGTACATCTGGTTACAGAGCACCAACGCTGCAGTCACAGGATGTGTGAGGTGTCAACTGCACATCTGGTTACAGAGCAGCAACGCTGCAGTCACAGGATGTGTTAGGTGTCAGCTGCACATCTGGTTACAGTGCACCAACGCTGCAGTCACAGAATGTGTGAGGTGTCAGCTGTACATCTGGTTACAGAGCACCAACGCTGCAGTCACAGAATGTGTGAGGTGTCAGCTGTACATCTGAGGACAGTGCAGCAACATTGCAGTCACACAATTTGTGAGGTGTCAGCTGCACATCTGGTTACAGTGCAGCAACGTTGCAGTCACAGGATGTGTGAGGTGTCAGCTGCACATCTGCTTACAGTGCATCAACGCTGCAGTCACACGATGTGTGAGGTGTCAGCTGTACATCTGGTTATAATGCAGCAACGCTACAGTCACTCGATATGTGAGGTGTCAGCTGCACATCTGAGTACAGTGCTGCAACGCTGCAGTCACACGATGTGTGAGGTGTCAGCTGTACATCTGAGGACAGTGCAGCAACACTGCAGTCACACGATGTGTGAGGTGTCAGCTGCACATCTGGTTACAGTGCAGCAACGCTGCAGTCACACGATGTGTGAGGTGTCAGCTGTACATCTGGTTACAGTGCAGCAACGCTGCAGTCACAGGATGTGTGAGGTGTCAGCTGTACATCTGGTTACAGAGCACCAACGCTGCAGTCACAGGATGTGTGAGGTGTCAACTGCACATCTGGTTACAGAGCAGCAACGCTGCGGTCACAGGATGTGTTAGGTGTCAGCTGCACATCTGGTACAGTGCACCAACGCTGCAGTCACAGAATGTGTGAGGTGTCAGCTGTACATCTGGTTACAGAGCACCAACGCTGCAGTCACAGAATGTGTGAGGTGTCAGCTGTACATCTGGTTACAGAGCACCAACGCTGCAGTCACAGGATGTGTTAGGTGTCAGCTGTACATCTGAGGACAGTGCAGCAACATTGCAGTCACACAATTTGTGAGGTGTCAGCTGCACATCTGGTTACATGCAGCAAAGCTGCAGTCACAGGATGTGTGAGGTGTCAGCTGCACATCTGGTTACAGTGCACCAAGGCAGCAGTCACACGATGTGTGAGGTGTCAGCTGCACATCTGGTTACAGTGCACCAACGCTGCAGTCACAGAATGTGTGAGGTGTCAGCTGTACATCTGGTTACAGAGCACCAACGCTGCAGTCACAGGATGTGTGAGGTGTCAGCTGCACATCTGGTTACAGTGCACCACACTGCAGTCACAGGATGTGTGAGGTGTCAGCTGTACATCTGGTTACAGAGCACGAACGCTGCAGTCACAGGATGTGTGAGGTGTCAGCTGCACATCTGGTAACAGTGCAGCAATGCTGCAGTCACAGGATGTGTGAGGTGTCAGCTGCACATCTGGTTACAGTGCAGCAACGCTGCAGTCACAGGAGGTGTGAGGTGTCAGCTGCACATCTGATTATAATGCAGCAACGCTGCAGTCACAGAATGTGTGAGGTGTCAGCTGTACATCTGGTTACAGAGCACCAACGCTGCAGTCACAGGATGTGTGAGGTGTCAACTGCACATCTGGTTACAGAGCACCAACGCTGCAGTCACAGGATGTGTTAGGTGTCAGCTGTACATCTGGTTACAGTGCACCAACGCTGCAGTCACAGAATGTGTGAGGTGTCAGCTGTACATCTGGTTACAGATCACCAACGCTGCAGTCACAGGATGTGTTAGGTGTCAGCTGTACATCTGAGGACAGTGCAGCAACATTGCAGTCACACGATTTGTGAGGTGTCAGCTGCACATCTGGTTACAGTGCAGCAAAGCTGCAGTCACAGGATGTGTGAGGTGTCAGCTGCACATCTGGTTACAGTGCACCAACGCTGCAGTCACACGATGTGTGAGGTGTCAGCTGTACATCTGGTTACAGTGCACCAACGCTGCAGTCACACGATGTGTGAGGTGTCAGCTGTACATCTGGTTACAGTGCAGCAACGCTGCAGTCACAGGATGTGTGAGGTGTCAGCTGTACATCTGGTTACAGAGCACCAACGCTGCAGTCACAGGATGTGTGAGGTGTCAGCTGTACATCTGGTTACAGTGCAGCAACTCTGCAGTCACAGGATGTGTGAGGTGTCAGCTGTACATCTGGTTACAGAGCACCAACGCTGCAGTCACATGATGTGTGAGGTGTCAGCTGTACATCTGGTTACAGTGCAGCAACGCTGCAGTCACAGGATGTGTGAGGTGTCAGCTGCACATCTGCTTACAGTGCACCAACGCTGCAGTCACACGATGTGTGAGGTGTCAGCTGTACATCTGGTTACAGAGCACCAACGCTGCAGTCACACGATGTGTGAGGTGTCAGCTGTACATCTGAGTACAGTGCTGCAACGCTGCAGTCACACGATGTGTGAGGTGTCAGCTGCACATCTGGTTACAGTGCACCAACGCTGCAGTCACAGGATGTGTTAGGTGTCAGCTGCACATCTGGGGACAGTGCACCAACGCTGCAGTCACAGAATGTGTGAGGTGTCAGCTGTACATCTGGTTACAGAGCACCAACGCTGCAGTCACAGGATGTGTGAGGTGTCATCTGTACATCTGGTTACAGTGCAGCAACGCTGCAGTCACAGGATGTGTGAGGTGTCAGCTGCATATCTGGTTACAGTGCACCAACGCTGCAGTCACGGGATGTGTGAGGTGTCAGCTGCACATCTGGTTACAGTGCAGCAACACTGCAGTCACACGATGTGTGAGGTGTCAGCTGTACATCGGATGACAGTGCAGCAACACTGCAGTCACACGATGTGTGAGGTGTCAGCTGTACATCGGATGACAGTGCACCAACGCTGCAGTCACACGATGTGTGAGGTGTCAGCTGCACATCTGGTTACAGTGCAGCAACGCTGCAGTCACACGATATGTGAGGTGTCAGCTGCGCATCCGAGTACAGTGCAGCAATGCTGCAGTCACAGGATGTGTGAGGTGTCAGCTGTATATCTGGTTACAGAGCACCAACGCTGCAGTCACAGGATGTGTGAGGTGTCAGCTGCACATCTGGTTACAGTGCAGCAACACTGCAGTCACACGATGTGTGAGGTGTCAGCTGTACATCGGATGACAGTGCACCAACGCTGCAGTCACAGGATGTGTGAGGTGTCAGCTGTACATCTGGTTACAGAGCACCAACGCTGCAGTCACAGGATGTGTGAGGTGTCAGCTGTACATCTGGTTACAGTGCAGCAACGCTGCAGTCACAGGATGTGTGAGGTGTCAGCTGTTCATCTGGTTACAGAGCACCAACGCTGCAGTCACAGGATGTGTTAGGTGTCAGCTGTACATCTGGTTACAGTGCACCAACGCTGCAGTCACACGATGTGTGAGGTGTCAGCTGCACATCTGAGTACAGTGCTGCAACGCTGCAGTCACACGATGTGTGAGGTGTCAGCTGTACATCTGGTTACAGTGCAGCAACGCTGCAGTCACACGATGTGTGAGGTGTCAGCTGTACATCTGGTTACAGTGCACCAACGCTGCAGTCACAGGATGTGTGAGGTGTCAGCTGTACATCTGGTTACAGTGCACCAACGCTGCAGTCACAGGATGTGTGAGGTGTCAGCTGTACATCTGGTTACAGTGCACCAACGCTGCAGTCACAGAAGGTGTGAGGTGTCAGCTGTACATCTGGTTACAGAGCAGCAACGCTGCAGTCACAGGATGTGTGAGGTGTCAGCTGTACATCTGGTTACAGTGCACCAACGCTGCAGTCACACGATGTGTGAGGTGTCAGCTGTACATCTGGTTACAGAGCACCAACGCTGCAGTCACAGGATGTGTGAGGTGTCAGCTGTACATCTGGTTACAGTGCACCAACGCTGCAGTCACAGAATGTGTGAGGTGTCAGCTGTACATCTGGTTACAGAGCAGCAACACTGCAGTCACAGGATGTGTGAGGTGTCAGCTGCACATCTGAGTACAGTGCAGCACCGCTGCAGTCACAGGATGTGTGAGGTGTCAGCTGCACATCTGAGTACAGTGCTGCAACGCTGCAGTCACACGATGTGTGAGGTGTCAGCTGTACATCTGAGGACAGTGCAGCAACACTGCAGTCACACGATGTGTGAGGTGTCAGCTGTACATCTGGTTACAGAGCAGCAACGCTGCAGTCACAGGATGTGTTAGGTGTCAGCTGCACATCTGGGGACAGTGCACCAACGCTGCAGTCACAGAATGTGTGAGGTGTCAGCTGTACATCTGGTTACAGAGCACCAACGCTGCAGTCACAGGATGTGTGAGGTGTCAGCTGTACATCTGGTTACAGAGCACCAACGCTGCAGTCACGGGATGTGTGAGGTGTCAGCTGCACATCTGGTTACAGTGCACCAACTCTGCAGTCACATGATGTGTGAGGTATCAGCTGCACATCTGGTTACAGTGCACCAACGCTGCAGTCACACGATGTGTGAGGTGTCAGCTGTACATCTGGTTACAGTGCAGCAACGCTGCAGTCACAGGATGTGTGAGGTGTCAGCTGTACATCTGGTTACAGTGCACCAACGCTGCAGTCACACAATGTGTGAGGTGTCAGCTGTACATCTGGTTACAGAGCACCAACGCTGCAGTCACAGGATGTGTTAGGTGTCAGCTGTACATCTGGTTACAGTGCACCAACGCTGCAGTCACAGGATGTGTGAGGTGTCAGCTGTACATCTGGTTACAGTGCAGCAACGCTGCAGTCACAGGATGTGTGAGGTGTCAGCTGTACATCTGAGGACAGTGCACCAACGCTGCAGTCACAGAATGTGTGAGGTGTCAGCTGTACATCTGGTTACAGTGCAGCAACGCTGCAGTCACAGGATGTGTGAGGTGTCAACTGCACATCTGGTTACAGAGCAGCAACGCTGCAGTCACAGGATGTGTTAGGTGTCAGCTGCACATCTGGTTACAGTGCTGGAACGGCTGCACATCTGGTTACAGTGCTGCAATGCTGCAGTCACAGGATGTGTTCGGTGTCAGCTGCACATCTGGTTACAGTGCACCAACGCTGCAGTCACAGGATGTGTGAGGTGTCAGCTGTACATCTGAGGACAGTGCACCAACTCTGCAGTCACAGGATGTGTGAGGTGTCAGCTGCACATCTGGTTACAGTGCACCAACGCTGCAGTCACACGATGTGTGAGGTGTCAGCTGCACATCTGGTTACAGTGCACAAACGCTGCAGTCACAGGATGTGTGAGGTGTCAGCTGTACATCTGGTTACAGAGCAGCAACGCTGCAGTCACAGGATGTGTGAGGTGTCAGCTGCACATCTGGTTCTAATGAAGCAACACTGCAGTCACACGATGTGTGAGGTGTCAGCTGCACATCTGGTTGCAGTGCAGCAACGCTGCAATCACAGGATGAGTGCCTTACTCCCCGTGGCTCAGAACGGGACCAAGAAAAGACAACATTTTTCCAGTGATGAATCTCTGGGAAGCTCTAATCATTAGCTGTGTGTTCGGGGCCATTATTCACGGTCTCGGGCATTAACACAGAAAAGGAAGCTGTCAATGAAGTCTAATTATTTTCTGAGGATCACACCCTGAAGGGCTCCACGCGCTCACCACGAGCAGCAGACCACACGTGGTTTGGTAGAAATATTTTATGTCCTGGATTACTACCCATACCAAATGTTGGATTAATTATAAAAGTCAATGGATGATAATTATAAGTCGTCTGCAAGTGTGTGTTGTAGTGTCAACGGGCACAAAACTGCATCAATTCTCTGCGGCTTTCACTGAGTGAGGTTTCCCACTCATTCACGCACTCACTCAACTGACTGGAGGGGTGTTACTTGAGGGTTTCGCATGGCAAAGGGGAGGCCACCAGTGTGGTACATCAAGTTCAGGACAAGATATGTGCATGATGGCGGTGTGCTGGTGAGACTTGCCAGCAGGTACAAACACACGTGTAACACCATGAATCACAAACACAGCTCCCAGTGGTCGCCATTTCACATCAGGTGGGCACCTGTGGTCGGCCAGGTGTGATGAGGGGACTCTGCAAACACTAGACACAGAAGAGGGTGGGACTTGAAAATGCTCTGCTGAAGATCAAAGTTCCTGGCTGTGATGGATGATTTCAGCTTGAAGCTGGCACCATCAGGGCACCAGGTCAGTGATGCCACGAGTCTTCTATGAATATACGTGTGACTTCCATTGTGCCAGCTGCACAAGCATCTGTGGAATCTTCACCCTTAAGGACCACGGGTACAAGACGTTAACAATCAATCAATCAATCAAAAAATGTATAGAGCGCGCTACTCACCCGTGAGGGTCTCAAGGCGCTTTATGGAGGGGGGTGAGGGAGGGGTTATTGTTCGAACAACCATGTCTTGAGGTTTCTTCTGAAGAGTTGGAGGTCTTTGGTTTTGCGGAGGTTGGTGGGGAGGGAGTTCCAGGTTGTGTGGGCGAGGTAGGAGAAGGCCCTGCCTCCTGTGGTGGTGCGTTGGATGCGGGGGACTGTAGCTAGTGCGAGGTCGGCTGATCGGAGGTTGCGGGTGGGAGTGTGGAAGTTCACTCTTTCTTTGAGGTAGGTCGGGCCGGTGTTGAGGAGGGATTTGTGTGCGTGGAAATGAGAATTTCTTCAAGTGGTGAGAGACCCACAACTCAAGACCCCAAAGGGTTCAACAAATATCAACAAATCCAACACCAGGCAGACATGTGGGTGACCTACAAGTGCCGCCCACCATGCGTGAGAGGTTAGTGCTTAGGATCCTAAAAACCTTGGTCTTATGACACGTAAAGTTATATGTTCCTGGAGAGTGGTGACCTGAGTCAATGGCCAACTATGGGTACATGGAGAGGTGACCATTGCACATGCTGCAGACGCACTGGATCAATCATGCACTGGTTACTAAATGGTGACTACTGATGTATTCCACTTGCATACATGGATAGATGACCATTGCTCATGCTTGCAACACACTAGACCAATCATGCACTGGTTACCATATGGGTACTAGTGACATATACCACTTGGGTACACGTACTGATGGCCATTGCACATGCTTGACACATACTCAACCAACCACGTACTGGTTACCATACAGTCAATAGTGATGTGTAATACTTTTGGTACACGGACAGTGTGGCATTTTAGATGCTTGAGACATACTTGCACAATCATGCACTGGTTACCGTATGGCTTTTAGTGACATGTACCACTAGGGTACAGTGATATGTGACCATTGCACATGCTTACAATACCCTCAACCAATCATGCACTGGCTACCATATGATCACTAGTGATATGGACCACTTGCATACTTGAGACTCATTGGACCAATTATGCACTGGTTACCATATGGTCACTAGTGACTTATACCTCTTGTGTACACAGACAGACGACCATTGCACATGATTGAGACACGCTGTACCAATCATACACTGGTTACCATATGGACATTAGTAAGGTCTACCACTTGGGTACATGGACAAGAGACCACTGACATTCTCGAAACACACAGGACCCGTCATGCACTGGTTACCATATGGTCACTAGTGAAGTACCACTGTAAACTCTTTTTCCCAGTGTGTGGTGGTTCATGGGCATAGGGGTTGACTACATCTTGTACACTTACAGACAATGGATTACTCACTAGTAGTGATATAGAGTGGCTATACAGTGAAGTCTATTTCAGACAGTAAAGTGACACAGTGAGTTGTCCTGTGCCTTAGACTCACTGAGATTGATGAGGGGTTTGGTTAATGTTTGACACAAGCCTGCATCTTGAAGTTAAATTTAGTGCAAATGGAGTCTATAGATTCTGTTTGCATCACATTGTCTTTACTTAAGTATGCAAAAGTGACGGATGGATTGCTTGAATTAATCTTAGCCACTGGTAATTAATTGGGGCCACATCCCAGGCCATCTATATTTTAACTGTGCCACTGAAACCAAGCTATACTTGGCTGATGGGACCTAACTAGGGTGAAACCGGTCCTCAGTTGCTTCGGTTCGGGTTCAGGGAGGACCTGGCCTGGGCTGGAATGTTCCCATGAGGAGCAGGGTCAAGACTGATTTGCATATAGCTGGGTCCAAACTAAGGTGGCCTGATGTGCAAAATAACAATAGACTGGGATACAGCACGAGTAATTACCAGTGGCTGAGATTAATTCAAGCATTTCATCCATCATGTTTTGTACAGTTTAGTTTATCACATTGTTTGTGGCAGCTCTGGTGGTGCGGTACACTCCCCAGAGGAGATCTGTAGCAATTTATATGCAGCTGTTGGTTTAAAGAGCCCTCACATATTTCTTGCTAGTTTAACTAAAAATCTATGTTTAGATGGCTTTAAATGCTCTATGAAATGTACACAAATGTTTGGAGAATGTATTAAGCTCATATTTGTTGCATCTTAACAATTCACAAGGCTATTTTCGTGCTTGAGCTCACATTCTTGTTCCTAAAGTGGAGGTCACGCATGTTGCGTGATCAACCAATCAATCAGTAATTTGTAAAGCACAATACTATCACCCCGAGGGGTAGCTGGGCGCTGAGGGCGCTGCTTCTGCGTTGAAAAGCCAGGTCTTGAATTGCTTTCTGAAAACTGCCCGAGAGGGTGCCATCAGGATGTGGAGGGAGAGGTAATTCGAGGCTTTGGCAGCGATGAAGGAGAAAGCGCGGCCCCTGCTGTGGGTACGATTGATATGGGGGACTTGTGCGAGGGCGAGTAAAGAGGAGCGCAGGTGTCTCAAGGGAAGGTGGAAGGTTAGCCATTGGTTGGTATAGGACAGTCCCAGTTTGTGGAGGGCTTTGTAGGCATGTGCGAGTGTTTTGAACTGGCATCTTTTCTGGACAGGGAGCCAGTGGAGTTTCCTGAGCTGAGGCGTGATGTGGGTACGCTTGGGGAGGTCCAGGGTGAGTCTGGCTGCCTTGTTCTGTATTGTCTGGAGTCTTCTGAGGAGCTCGGTGGGGATACCAGTGTAGATTACGTTGCCATAGTCCAGGCAGCTAGTGATGAGGGCTTGTGCGACGATCTATCTTCCGTCCACCAGCTGTGGTCCCAAGTGAAGGTGTTCTTTCCAAAGATCAGTACCTCTGTTTTGTCAGAGTTCAGTTTGAAGCAGCTGTCTCTCATCCAGTCGGCTACATTTGTCATGGTGTTGCAGATGTTGGTTTTGTCGCTAGAGGGGTCTTTTGTGCATGAGAGGATGAGCTGGGTGTCATTGGCGTAGGAGATGATGTTGAGTCCATGGGCTCTGACGATGTCCGTGGGTGGGGTCAGGTAGATATTGAACAGCATGGGGCTGAGAGATGAGCCTTGGGGCATGTCACATTTGATGTTCTTGGAAGCGGATGAGAACGATGGTAGGCAGATACTCTGGGTGCGTACTAAGAGGTGATCTACTTGAGGGCAAGTTGTTGAATGCTGATGTTGTGGAGTCTGTTGATGAGGATGTGGTGGGCGATGGTGTTGAATGCTGCTGACAGGTTGAGGAGGATCAGAGCCACTGTTCGTCCTTGGTCGAGGAGGGTTCTGATGTCACCTGTTGCGACAATGAGTGCAGGCTCAGTGCTATGGTTCACCTGGAAACCTGATTGTGATGTGTCAAGTAGGTGGTTCTGAAAATAGGTAGTCGGTGAACTATCGTTTGATGGCCTTCTCGAGAACTTTGGCTGGGTATGTGAGCAGAGAGATTGGCTGGTAGTTCTTGAGGTCATTAGAGTCTGCTGAGGGCTTCTTTAGGAGGGGTCTGGTCTCTGCATGCTTCCATCTCTCTGGGAAGGATGCTGTGGAGATGGAAGCATTGAGGAGGTTGGTGATTTCAGTGCTGATTATGTTGGATCAATGGTTGAAGAGATGGTAGGGGCAGGGGGCTATGGGTGCCCTGGAGTGTATGGAAGACCTGATGGTAGCAGTGGTCTGGATGTCAAGTGTAGACCAGGTGGTTATGGCTGGGCTGGGGTTCACCAGTTGGGTGAGGTTGTTGGGTCTGGGCCAAGTAGGTTGAGAGTTAAAGTTGTTGTAGATATTGACAATCTTGCTGTGTAAGTAGTTGCATAGTGAGTCGCAGAGTTGTTGGGAGGAGTGATGTAAAGATGAGTCTTCCAGTGTAGTTTAGTTCCATCTTTTTATTTCATAATTAATGTACAGCATCTCCAGCACAGCTCCGTCCTTCTTCCTCTCTTCCTCCTCTCAACTCCCCCACACATTCCATTTGAGAACCACATCTACCTCATCACATTCCAGTATTGACCTTCTTACAGTACATAGAATACCAAGCCATCTTCACAAGTGGACTGTGTTTTCTATGGCAGTCGGGTTGGAGAATTCCTTAATCATCTTGAAAAGTTCCTTGGTGTGGTTGGTAGTAGCGTCAATGTGGTTGGTGATGACTGTCTTTTTGGCCTCCTTAATGAGCCTGTGGTAGTCATTGAGTCTGATTTGTGTGCAGCTTTGTTGGAGGATTCCTTGGAGATACGCCATCATTTCTTAAGTCTAAGACAGTTATGCTTGGTGGTTCTGAGCTCTGGGGTGTACCAGCTGGCTTGTCTTGATGTTCTGTTGGCATTTGCCAGTTTCAGAAGGGCGACTTTGTCAGCGCATTTGCTGATCTATGCCGAGAAGTTGTGGATGGCCTGGTCAAGGTTGGTTCATGTGCCAGGTGGTGTGGTGCTGAGAGTCTGTGTCGATGGGCTCTCAGTTACTTTCCCCCCGCTGTGGTGGATGGTGCTTCGGTGCTTGGTGGTGGTGTGCAGGTTCTTGGAGATGGTGAAGTGGATGATTGTGTGTTTGGTCCAGGAGAGTTCAGTGGCATGGTTTAATTTGATTCTGTGACTGGAGGAGAAGATGATTTTGAGGTTATGCCCGCCTCTGTGGGTTTGGAGATTAGTTGGGTGAGTCTGATGTTGTTGAGGTTCTCTAGTAGGGATGTGGAGCTGGTGTGGAGCTGGTGTCCCTAGAGACCTCAATGTGGAAGTTGAGGTCACCGGGCAGCATGTCGTGGAGGGAGTCAATAACGAGGGGGGCGATGATGTTGCTGATGGTGTCACAGAAGGCTGGTCAGGGTCATGGTGGTCTGTATGTGAGGGTACCACTTATGGTTGTCTTGGGATCGATGTGTAGTAGGCAGTTAAGGTGCTCCATGACTGGTGTTGGGTCATTGATTGTGGTGGAGCATTACTGGATGGTTTCTTTGATGATTATGGCGATTCCTCTGCCGTGCTTGCTAGGGTGGCCTTGTTGTATCATCTTGTATCCATCGGGGGTGGCGGAGGTGATGTCAGAGTTGGAGGCAGGGTTGAGGCATCTTTTGGTGATGAAGGCGACATCTGGGATGAGAATGGTGATGGTGTCCCAGATTTCCATGGTGTGTTTGCCGAGGGATGGGGCGCTGAGCAGGATGCAGTGTAATGGCTCTGATGTTAGTGGTGGTCCTCTGGGAGGTAGAGGTGTTGGGCCCTGTGTGGGTTGGCGGTCCTGTGAGGCAGGAGAAACACAGTAGCAGCAGATGAAAGGCCCTTCAGTGGAGCGTGGGGAGGCTGTGCAGCAGCAGGAGTCTTGGTGCCCGATGTTGAGGATCAGGAGCTCGTGCTGGCCCTGGCGCAGACAGGCGCAGGTGGGCTTGCCTTTGACGGGCCATCTGTCCAGATGCCAGCAAGTGCCATTATGTAGGTCCTGGAGTGGGAGGGGGAGCAGAGAGGGGGAAAAAAGCAGGCCAAGCAGGGGCCTGAGCGGGGGCAGAAAGAGTGGGGAAAAATGCAGGGGAGGGGAGGCTGAACAACAAGCCAGGAGAAAAGGAGAGGCAGAGGAAACCAGGAGGCAGGGCAGCAGTGCCACTATACTAGCACTATACTGCATGCGCTATGTAGCACTCAGTATTAGGTGCCAGGGGAGCTGGAGGGGCTGGTAAATGGAGTCCCGCAGCGACCACCATTAATAAGGTCCTGCAGTGGGAGTGGGTGGGTGGGCAGGAGAGGGAGTCGAGCAGGGGAAAAAGCAGGATGTGAGGAGCCTGAGCGGGGGCAGAAAGACCAGGAAAAATTCAGGGGGAGGGGCCTGACCAAGAAGCCAGGAAAAAAAGCAGAGAAACCCAGGAGGCCGGGCAGAAGTGGGACTATACTGGCACTATACTGCAGGCACTATATAGCGCTTATCATTAGGTGCCATGGGAGCTGGAGGGGGATCAGATACCTCCTGCTGGATGAGCGTGGAGAGCTGTGCACATTAGAGGCTCTTTTGCTAAGGCACATGGCAATCCTTTACTCCCAAGCCCTTTGCAGTTCAGAGATGTGCCTCCTGTATTTGTTTCTATTTTCCAAGCCCCATGTGCAAGCGCACTTTTTTTCCTGTTAGAAAATCAAGCTCTACAGAACCTCCCAGCATAACCATGGTGTCATTGCCAGAGGAAATGGCGCTGGGATCCCCCAAAGGTTACATTCTTTTTACAGTTAGTCCTATAAAATAAAATCAAAACCTGGGGCAACCCTTTGCAACCAACCCGAGGGTGCAACAGGCATTTAGCCCTGCTTTTTGTACCACCAGGGAACTTTGGTATTACAGAAGGGGCCGCAGACGCTTGCACGGTGCAATCCGTAATATGGATTGCACTGGCATTAAATGTGCGCCGATGTGACCAAAGTGGTTTATTCTCTTATTTTCATGAAGAGATCTGATGCCCTTTAATTCTGAGCTTACTGTCTGGAGTGATAGGCTGACTGTCTGCTTTAAATCACCTGTTGCAGTCCTGGCTCGGGTACTCTGCCTGCCACGTGCAAGGGTGCAGTGGTACAGAGCAGTGACATAACGTAAAATGGTGGGGCCCCCCTGCAGGGGCTCCCGAGTCTCCCATTCATTGGCCTTGGGCTGAATGCTGTCCCCTTGAAAAGTTGGGGTTCTGATGCACCACAGGGGCTGCAGGTGGCCAGGGGCCTGTGTTACACCCCTGGTGGTACAATGCATTCTTTCTGTTATGGGTCCCCTGGACTGTTTGGAACGTATTACACAGGCGATTAATGCTCCTGTGCACACAATTACAAGACCACTCTCCAAAGAGTCCTCCCTCTCCTGTGAAATGCTCCCATAAGTCCTTGGGACAGGTTTGTACTTTGGCCTTGCTGTGTGTCGAGATGAGCAAACAAACTGCTCCATTGGGAAACTGGCAAAATCTCTTTCTTTCAATCCTCTTCCAGGGCAAAATAAAAGCAAAAAACACCAGAATTTTCATGGGGGTTCATGCAGCTCTTCCTGCTTGTGGTAAAACCCTACGAACCGCACTTATGTCTGAAATTGGCCACAAACAGGCAGCTGGCTGCCACCGCTTGGCAATCCTGACTTCTTGGAGTCTTTTTTTCTACCCAAAGTAGTCGCAAGCAGAGCAGCACATTTATTAAAATATGAATCCGCTTAGGCAACAATTGGATCAGTATAGTGCTTACTAACCCCGAACAAGGCATTGTTAGCACGTTACTCCGGAACCCAGGTTAGTGGTTAATATAGTGGTGATTGTTATTTATTGCAATCAGGCATGTGCTCTCAAGTACAAAAAGCATGAATTTACCCCCTTACTCTGGGATATTTTAACACCAGGCAGCTGTGATCGTTCGCGGGGTATGTGGTTTCAGGTGAATGGTTGGTGAGATAGGTAGGTTGGCAGGGATTAGGGAATGTGAGATTACAGGGTTAGGGTTTTAAAGGTGAGAGGTTGTGATCTTTGCAATGAGGTGTCAGCAGCAGAGGCCCATCCTTAAGGGCGGAGGGGCCACGCCCCTCACCTTTTTAACATAAACGGTGTCTGTCAGGCTGAGCAAAGGTTGGTCTGACAGACATCCAGGAGCTAGACATGCGCTAAATGCTCAGGCGCATGGCTGCCTGAGCTGAATGTTGCTGGGCTGAGGAGGTCACAGCTCCTGTGGGCGTGACATCCTTAGCTTAGCAAAGGTCCTCCAGGCCCTCTCCCTCCTGGGGAGAGAGAACTTCAGTGATAACCTCAAACCTGCTGCTTCAGTTCTAAGCCCTGAAGGGCGCAGGGCTGAGTATGTTGTACTGGCACCTTGTCACGGAGTGCGTGTGGTCAGAAGTCTCTCTGACCCCATCGCACTCTGTGACGAAGTAGGGACTGCTGCCTTCCCTCATCGAGATGCAGCAGTCCCAACCCTCCTGGCGTCTCTGAGGCTTCCCTCCCCAAGAGCTGCAGTGGGCAAGTGTTGTGGCTTATTGACTGTCTGGTGCGTGCAGGTATGTATGAATGTATGTGCATTTGTGAGTGAGGGCTGTGAATGGGTGTGTGTGAGCATGTGCCTGCAAGTGAGTGTGCATGTGTGTGGGACCCCCTGCCCCCTCTACGTTGTACTTACCGACCACCTGGGTACCAGCCAATTGCAGAATTACAATAAGAAGGAATAAGGCCGGCATGAGGCTGAAAGGAGGCGATGCCCAGACTTGAGGGCAAGTAAGGGGTGAGTCACTGAAGACAGGAATTATGTCAGTCAACTCATGCAGGAGTATAGTGAGTGAAGTCTCTCTGCTGAGACAGCAAGAGGTCGGAGACTGCAAGCTGTAGAAAGAAACATTGTACTTGGTGCTTCATATCTGAAGCAGACAACTGGCATGTGCGATTCTAAATGTACACATCATGCCTGTGCGTAAAATTTCATATTTTAGAAGTTAGTTTTTTCCATAGAATTTCAATGTTATTCCCACTTCAGCACTGCACACAGCTAACAGCAGATGACAATATTGCCTGGCTCTGTGGCACTGAGGCATATGTATGGAAGGCTTGCCCCGCTGGATCGTCACTGCTTTCATGCTCGGTGGTGCAAGCGTCTCACCCATATGTATGAGGCCACGTGAAGCCACTTTGAGTCGCTTTTCATGGCCTCATAGGATGAAGTACGGTAAAGCAGCCAAGTCACTGCGGTGCCTTCCTGTGCACAAGGGAGGTGTTCCACGTGCGTTGCAGTGGGTTTTCGGATGCAGCACCCATGGATTTTACCCCTGCCCCAGATTTACTAAATGACGCAAACCTAGGGCAGTGCCAAACCTTATGCTTCCCCGGGTGGGGGTGTAACAAGGAGAAATATTTTTATTTCATTCTGTAGCACACATAGAAAGAGGCAAACGCCTCTTGGAATTGTTTCTGTGGAGAAAGGTGCTCGTTCCTGCGCTAAAGCAATCCTGCATGCGTGGCCGGCACGTGTGCGCCATGGTGCACGGGTGCCTGAGTTGGCGCTAGGCAGGTAATTGTGTGCCAGAGCAGGGGAGGGGACAGGAAGGCTCCTCATTCCATAAATAGGCGGATTCTGCCCTTCCACCCTGGCACAGGGCAGCATCTGGAGACTCAGGGGGCTGCCCTGCGCCAACTGTCCATAAATAGTGGTCGCTCTGCCCTGATCACATCCTTACACGTTCCCGCCAGAGACACCTGCGGCCTCTTGCAGCCGGATGCCCAGAGCGTGTCCCTCTGCTGACCAAGGGCTCGTCTTCTGCGGAGTCTCGGAGCCCCTGGGACCACTTCTGTCCTCCGTCCCTAGAGAAGCCGCCCTGAAACTGCTGACCGTGGCCATGTTAATGAGGCCGGGGCGAGATCGAGCCTAATAGAGCAAATATATTAAAATACTGCTGGCAATTTCCTACAAGCGAAGATTGGAGAGATAGGGCTGGGCTCGCGGCCGCCCTAATTGGCTCCATTAACTTGTTCTTCTCATAAATAAACCTCTCAGAGCTGGGGGGGGGGGGCGTTTGTTGCCGCAGAGTCTCCTAATATTCCTACGAGGGATGCAGCCCCTTTATTTTTCGGTCCCAGGTTTTCTGCCACAAGAGTGAGTTTGGTCTGAAGATACCTCATTTGTGCCAGCTAAGAATCCAGAGAGGGACCTCTGACAGGAGTACATTCATTTACTACGGCACATTTCTCGGGGTGGGAGGTTTTTTTTTCCAAAGCGCGGTTTGTCGTAGAAGTCTGAGAAGTCCCTAGAGATGGACATTTGTGACATTTCCAATCTCCAGTCCGACCTCTCCCCCTGGAAGTGGTGAGAAGTTTGCTACAGCCAAGGGCTGGGGAGCTCTCCACTTCCGGGATGAAAAAGGGAGCATATTTCCCCTCAGATTTAGGAGGTGATGGGGGGTGAAGTTTTCTCCATGGAAAGTATTGATTAAGTTACCTGGAGTTGTGCCCTTGGAGAGATGGACCCCAAGGAACACCTCTCGTGACAATGTTAGAAGTGACCTTGGAAACCTGTGCCTGACCTGCTTTCCAGGTGAAACTCTGTACATACATGTGCATTCAAATAAAGTAAAAAGACTTTTATGTGGGAAAGTAAATTGTTCTTTTTCCTGAAGTTGAGATTTACATTTCTTTATGTTTCTTGGTTAGTGCTTTCGGGTACGGGTGGGCATCACCCCTTATTTGTTCGTTTCTTCATAGCATGCCCTGTTCA
Source organism: Pleurodeles waltl (assembly GCF_031143425.1). Lineage (NCBI taxonomy): Eukaryota > Metazoa > Chordata > Amphibia > Caudata > Salamandridae > Pleurodeles > Pleurodeles waltl. Next base: position 1,013,631,451 of record NC_090450.1, on the reverse strand, counting down.
GACCTCCCTTGCAGTAGAACTATTTTGTTTATACGAGAGGCCACTAGTAAATAAATATAAAATGTACAATTCCATCAAATTCGAAAATGTCAGCGCAGACTGGGCGTCTGCAACAGCTGCATAATTTGCTTGTGTGTATTTAAGTGAAATGCCAGGAAATATCACAAATTACCTGAAATTCAAAAAGTGCCATTTGGCACTGTATTTTAGAACAAAGCCATGCTTGGATTCACTATGGACGTGAGGGTGCATTTCACACTAAAAACATAGAGCAAAATATCAAAGGTATCGCATGCGGAAGCAGCTCGCTTTCTGCTGTTCTCACTGTTCCTGTACATTTGGGGTAAAATTTTACTGCGAACAGCAAACATGGGGTCAATTTTTACCATGAGCGGTGCGTAATTATGTAATGTGGCGTAATAGCGTACTTCCAGGTGCTGGCGTAATGCAAAATTTGGCCCAGGCCTAATATAGACCTGAATTCCCTCTATAATTCTGTCTCTCTCAGGCGATGGAAGAGCCGTCCCACAAGATCCACCCGTTGAATACTCAAAGCGCATGACGATCCAGGGAGGACTCTATTGAGCTCTGTTCCATTAGCTCCTAAACTCCACCGTGGGGTGCTCATGGCCAAAAGGGCGCTTTGGTGCGACACAAGCTCGGGTTCCAAACACCACCGTGGGGTGCTCATGGCCAAGAGGGCACTTTGGTGCGACACAAGCTCGGGTTCCAAACACCACCGTGAGGTGCTCATGGCCAAGAGGGCACTTTGGTGCGACACAAGCTCGGGTTCCAAACACCACCGTGGGGTGCTCATGGTCAAGAGGGCACTTTGGTGCGATACAAGCTCGGGTTCCAAACACCACCGTGCGGTGTTCATGGCCAAGAGGGCACTTTGGTGCGACACAAGCTCGGCTTCCAAGCACCACCGTGGGGTGCTCATGGCCAAGAGGGCACTTTGGTGCGACACAAGCTCGGGTTCCAAACACCACCGTGGGGTGCTCATGGCCAAGAGGGCACTTTGGTACGACACAAGCTTGGCTTCCAAACACCACCATGGGGTGCTCATGGCCAAGAGGGCACTTTGGTGCGACACAAGCTCGGGTTCCAAACACCACCGTGGGGTGCTCATGGCCAAGAGGGCACTTTGGTGCACCTGTTCCAAGCTCCGAAATCTACACCAGGCTCACAAGCTCTGTCATCTCAGTGTGCTAATTTTTGACATTTTTACAAATTCCCTCCATTTTCCCCCAATGTGCAGGACTTTTGGCTAGAGGCTGCTGCTCCTACAACAGGCCCATCAAGGTAGTCCTGCCTAATTGGCACCCAACAATCCATCAAAAACTCTTATACTTTAACTCCCACGTCTATTTAGGTTTAGGTCAGTGGCGTAACAATAGATCCTGCAGCCCCCGCGATGTGGGGGAGAGATAACAAGCTCCAGGGGCGGAGCTTTCTACTGTAGCCTTTCACTCTCACCAGTTGCTGGCTTCCTGCCTTGTATTCTGCTGTTTCCGGTATGATTCAGGCTGTGTGAGGCTCTGATGCCTGAATGTTTCCTTGTAGCTCACACCATCAAGCCGGAAGCCACTCATCGGCTCTTGTCTAGAGCACCTGTCCTCCTTGCATGATGCACAAACTGTTGGATCTGTTAGGTTCCTCTTTCAGCCCACTGCAAACTTCAGTCTGAATCCAGCCTGGCTGTCAGTCTAGGCTGCAGCTCAGCACCTCATGTTCAGTTTTTCCTTGAGTCAGTTTCTTTGTGAGGTAACTCCGCCCTCCAATCTTATCTCATAGCTAGTCTCCTCTCACGCCTTGTGCCCTTTTCTGGCTTGTATTTCAGTGTTTGGATCAGTTCATGGTAGTTCCATCCTTGAGTCTGGACTGTCTTCTACCTAAATCCCCATTGAAGCCCTTTCCCATCAGCCTTTCTTTAATGACAGTGTCATATTGGTCCTCTTATGTGTATTTGTCCTCAGTGCAGCTTGCACAAGCTTTGAGAATGCAATCAGACCAATCATTGGTGGATGGTGAGTTGCAGCGTGCACAAGCTTTGAGGATGCAATCAAACCTGTCATTGGTGGTCAGTGAGTTGCAGCAGGCACAACCTCTGAGGATGTAATCAGACCCGTCATTGGTGGATGATGAAATGCAGCGTGCACAACCCTTGAGGATGTAAACAGACCCGTCATTGGTGGACAGTGAAATGCAGCGTGCACAACCCTTGAGGATGTAAACAGACCCGTCGTTGGTGGCTGGTGAGTTGCACTGTGCACAGCCTTTGAGGATACAAGCAGACTCATCATTGGTGGCTGACGAGTTACAGCATACCCAACCTTTGAGGACGTAATCAGACCCATCATTGGTGACCGATGAGGTTGAGAGATGCTCTGTAGTTTGTTGCACACAAAGATTATTTGAGCTCTTTTGAAGGCATTGAGTAACTGCGTAAGTTATCATCTCTCTGCTCTGCAGACACCTCATCACCGTGTCTCAAACACACTTTCTTTGACTCGTCATCCATCATACTCATCCTCTCCTTCAATCACTTTTCCTGGAGACGACTTCCGGTGCTCACATCTTTGGCTCAATCAATCAATCAGTTTTTGTAAAGCGCGGCTACTCACCCCTGAGGGTCTCAAGGCACTGGGGGGGGGGGGGAGGGAGGTGAGGGGCCACATCCGAGGAGCCACGTCTTGAAGTTTTTCCTGAAGATGGTGAACAATGGGCTTTGTCTAAGGTGCAGGGGGAAGTTGTTCCAGCTCTTTGCTGCGATGTAGGTGAAGGATCGTCCTCCGGCGTTGGTTTTGCGGATGCGAGGGACGGTGGCCAGGGCCATCTGGGTGGAGCGGAGGGATCTGGCGGGGGTGTAGAAGGAAACATGGTGGTTCAGGTAGGCTGGTCCTGCATTGTGTATGGCCTTGTATGTGTGGGTGAGTGGCTTGAAGGTGATTTGTTTCTCGACTGGGAGCCAGTGGAGTGTCCTGAGGTGTTGGGAGATGTATTCTCGGCGTGGGAGGTCCAGGATGAGTCTGGCAGCAGCGACGTTCTGGATGAGTTGTAGTTTTTTATGTTTCTAGTCGAGGTGCCAGCATAGAGGGCATTGCTGTAGTCGAGCTTGCTTGTGAGTAAGGCGTGGGTGACTGCCTGCAACAGTCTGCTGGGATGCATCTGAAGATCTTCCGAAGTTTGCGGAGTGCGTGCCAGCAAGAGGAGGTGACTGAGTTTACCTGGTGGGTCATGGATAGGGAGGAGTCGAGGATGAGGCCTAGGTTGTGGGTGTGCTCAGTCAGTGCAGGGGGGGCACTGAAGGATGTGGGCCACCAGGAGTCGTCCCAAGCTGAGGTGGCGTTTCCGAAGATGATGAGCTCCACCTTGTCGGAGTTGAGTTTGAGGCAGCTTTCTCTCATCCAGGTGGTGACTGCTCCCATTCCTGAGTGGAAGTTCCTTTTGGTCGTGTCCGAGTCTTCGGTGAGGGAAATGATGAGATGTGTGTCATCGGCATATGACACTATGTTCATACCGTGGCTTCTGATGATGGGTGCAAGAGGGGCCATGTATACTTTGAACAGTGTGGGACTCCGTGAGGATCCTTGGGGGACTCCGCAGTTGACACCTGTGGGCCTGGGTGTGTAGGGTGGTAGTCTGACCCTCTGTGTCTTCCCGGAGAGGAAGGAGTGGATCCATTCCAGGGCTCTTCCGTGGATTCCTATGTAATGGAGTCTGGTGCGTAGAGTGCTGTGGGAGACCGTGGGGAAGGCTACTGAGAGGTTGAGGAGTAAGAGTGCTGTGTTGTGGCTGCGATCTAGGAGTAATCGGAATTCACGGGTGGCTGACAGGAGTGCTGTCTCCGTGCTGTGGTTGCTGCCGAAGCCAGACTGGAAGATGTACAGGGAGTTGTGAACAACCAAAGTCCCAACCAAGTTGTGGCTGTGTATAAGTGGTGCGCACATCCAGAATTACTATAGTCATGGATATCGTAAGTTCATGGTAGTTTATCTGATTCAGACAGAATAGAGTGCTCAAGTGGTAGTACACCCAGCCACAGGGTGTGGTACGCTGTTAACCAAAAGGTTCACAGTCCATGTAGGAAAGACGAAAACCACGGCACGTCACAGGATCACGTTGAGAAAACTTTATTCCTTGGTAATACGTCAGGGCTGAAATCCTCTGGTGTCATAAAAATGCACTAGGAACGTGGTGTAAGAACCCAATACTTTTTTCCAGTTTGAATAACAACAACCGACACGTGTTTCGTCATCCTTGACTTTTTCAAGGCTTGTTAAATATGAACAATGAGATTAAATTATGATGGGACTCCAAGATTTCAAGAGTTTGTACAGCAAAGTGTACACATATTGGCATGGAAGCCTCTAGGACGACGTTACTTACTTTTGGTTCACAATATAACGGACGCTCTGCAGACTTACCAGGGTCTATGTCCTTTGATTGCTTCCATGCCAATATGTGTACACTTTGCTGTACAAACTCTTGAAATCTTGGAGTCCCATCATAATTTAATCTCATTGTTCATGTACAGGGAGTTGTTGGCCTCAATGAAATTCCATAGTTGTGCGGTGATTGCATTTCTCCAGTACTTTGGTAGGGTAGCAGAGAGATGGGCTGGAAATTCTTTAGTTATGATGGGTCGGCCGAAGGTTTCTTCAGGAGAGGGTGTATTTCGGCGTGTTTCCAGGCCCCAGGGAAGGTGCCAATGTTGATTGAGAAGTTCATTCTGTTCCGGAGCTTGGGCGATGGACGCGCTAGCTCTGATATATATGTGGTGTGGGCAGGGGTCTGTGTGGGCTCCGGAGTGGGTGCTGTTCATGATGCTGACTGTTTCCTCCGTGGTGAGCGTGGACCAGCTGTGGATGGTCTGGGTGGGTTCTGGGGGGGTGGATCAGTCACAGGTTCCAGTGCCAGGATTTTCCAGGAGGAAGCTGTCATGGATGTCCTGGATATTACAGTAGAAAAAGATGGTGAGTTTGTTGCAGCATCCCCCCGTGTGACAGGGGGATGCTGATGGCTTCGGAGGGAGGGATCTGTGAACTTGTTGATGACTGAGAAGAATTCCTTACAGTTGTGTGAGGAGAGGTTGATGCGCTCCTGAAGTGCGTCCTTCCTTGCTTTCTTAATATTTCGGTGGTAGTTGTGGCTCTGAAGGAGGTGAGGTCTTCAATAGTTTGGCTGCTCCTCTATTTTTTGTCTAAACATCTGCGGGTACGCTTTGATTCTTGGAGTTCGGTGGTGAACCAGCTGGCTTTCTTAGGTACGCGTTTGGCCGATGTCAGCCGGGGGCTAGAGTGTCAGCGCATTTGGTGATCCATGCATTGAGATTGCGCGCTGCTGTGTTGGCATCATCGGAGGAAGGGACTTGGCGAGAGATGAGGTGAGTTTCTCTTTGGTGATTTCATACCATTTCCTGAGGGGGGTCCTGGTGGTTCAGGTGCGGAGCTGGGTGTGATGACTGTGAAGTGTATGCAGTGGCGGTCGGTCCAGTCTGGGGTGGAGATGGTCTTGATGGTGATCCGGTTGCTTGAGGTGAATATGGGATCCAGAGTGTCCTGTGATGTGTGTGGGTTCGGAGACCAGCTGTCTGAGGCCGAGGGTGGCAAGGTTGTTGAGTAGAGCGGTGGTGTTTGGATCGGCACGGTCCTCGAGGTGGAAATTAAGGTCGCGTGGAGGAGGTAGTCATCTGACGCAGGGGAGTAGCAATGTCTACAACGTTGTTTATGAAAGCTGGGCAGGGCCGGGTAGCCTGTACACCTGGGTGCTGCAGATGGAGGAGTTGTGGTTGGAGCGGACCAGGAAGTGAAGGTATTCCATGATGTGGCAGTGTTCTTCTGGGACGGCCTTGACACGTAGTGAGGACTTGTGTACGATGGCGAGTCCTCCGCTCGGGCGAGAGGTCCGGTCCCTCCTTACGATGCTGTATCAGTCAGTAACGGCGATGGCGATCTGGTCCCAAGGTAGGGTTGGTCCAGGTCGCAGTAAGGAAGGCGATGTCTGGTCGAGCGGTGTCGATCAAATCCCAGAGTTCGGTGGCGTGTTTGTGGAGGGAGCAGATGTTCAGGAGCAGGCACTTGATGGGGTTGTGGAGGTTGTTGGTATCTCTGTGTGGAGAGTACCTTCAGCTTGTCGAGGCTGGCGCTGAAGTTGCAGTTACTGCAGGTGAAAGGTCCATTGGAGTCCTTTGGGGAGATGATGCAGCAGTTGCTGAGATGTCTGGTGTTGAGGCAGAGGAGGGTCTTGCCGTCCTAAAGGAGACAGGCCAAGGGGTGGTTTACCAGAGATCCTGGGTTCTGGCACTGGCCGCGGTCCAGGCGCGGATGGGCGCAGACGAGCTTGCCTTTGGCATGCCTTCCATGCGCTAGCGGCGAGCCTGCTGCCCACGGCCGCCATTAAGAAGGGGCGGAGGAGCAGTCAGCTGGGAGGTGGGAGGGAAGGAAAGGTGCTTTGTGGGGATGGGGGCTGGGGCCACAGGGGCCGGAGTGGTGCGGGAGGGGGGCAGAGGGAAGGAGGGGAGATGGAAAAGAAAAGGAAAAATGAGTGAAGAAAGGCAGAAAAAGCAAGAGTTAAAGAGCGACAGAGGGTAAATACTTACTTGTGATGGCCACTAGACCACCAGGAATGAGGCACAGGGACGAGCCTATGGGTGGAGGAGGGCCTCAAACTAGGAGTCAGGAGGCTCTCAGTTTGTCCCAGGCAAAAAGCATAGGTAGCAGCAGCCAGAGGAGCTGGGGAGGGCAGCAGACGCTGACGAGACCAAGTCTTTTGTTAGTTCCTTGCGAAAGGATCAGATATTGATGCTGCAGATTAATCTTCTCGGCTATCCCTTGACCTCGTTCCTCTGCAGGTCCTATTCATCTGCAGCTTCAAATTCTAGTCTGGATCATTCACAGGTCCAGCTCCTGCCCATCACAGATCCTAGTGAATCTGGAACATGGGGGTTTGGGTGGGGGGCACACAGGGCCTCACAGTGTGCGAGTGCAAAAACAACAAGGTGATGGATGGAAAGCTTGAGGTAATCTCAGCCACTGAGAACCAGTGGGGGATGCATCCCAATCCATTGTTTTTTTCCCACCATCCAACCTCAGTTTGGACCCAGCCATATGCACATCAGACTTGAACCTGCTCTCCATGGGAACAGCCCAGCCCAAACTGCCAAACCAAGTCCTCCCTGGACCAGAAACAAGCATCCTGGGACCAGTTTCAGGGTATCACCCATCATCAGCCAGACTAGCTTGAATCCAGTGGCACAGTGAGCACAGGACCCACGTCTGATCATACCCTGGCCACTGAACCAGAACACAAGCAACCGTATGACAGCTGATTGACCTTTGTGGTTTAAAACCATGATGTTGACTCCTCACTGCCAAACCTGAGCATCAGCTATTTAGGATCTGTTTTGCTTCACTAATGACCAAGATGAAACACTGATGCACTGACAAAAATCTCTGGAATGCACTTCTTAGTCTAAAGGAAACATTAATTAATTCACTCTGCAAGGTTCTTAGAGGAATGCATGCTGAAAACACACGTTTAAAAATGGTCACAGAAATGAAATGAAAACATGTACAAATGATTCTCCACTGCAACATACACAGCAAATATATGTATCTCTATTACAATGCAAAGCAAATAATGAATAAAAAATGCATCACCATGAGGCATGGGTTATCTGCGTCATCTCCCTCCTTATCAGACCGCCAGATCCCAGAATCGATCATTGAGAGAGAGATCAATTATCCTCACAAGAAGGATGACACACCTCAGCGTTCTGAGCATGTCCGAGATCTGAGTCACTCCCCGATCCATCTGGTCTTGGCCTCTTATATACTTTAAACAAACATGAGAGGAGAACTTCTCCCACTCCATAAGTTTATTATTAAAAAATGCTGGCTACTTCAGGTCAGTTTTGAAAAGAACACGTCGGGAATTGGCCAAGACCCCAAGGTGCCCTCTCTCAAAACAAAACCGTTCCTTTCTGTACCATAAACATCATTCTAATACATTCTTATCTGCCTAAACCTTTGATGAGAAAGAAGACGCAAACATGCAGAATAAAAACATGAGCACATTGTATAACGTGAGCATGAAAAAATACTTGCAGCTTTTAACATGGCGGTGGCTAATGCTAAAATAAAGTCAATAGGCAAAATGAAGTTGGTGGTCAATAATGTGACGGTGTGCTGCTAAGCTAAGTGCAACCTGGAGTCAGTGGTCAAAACACAAATATCATTACAGGATTTGATAGAAGTAATTCCTCTGGTAGAATTTCATCAATCAAATTGACAGTAATGTAATGGATTCTTTCTCCTCCATATTTATAATTTCCTCTAAAAATGTTGGGATTTGGCATGACCCCTGCCCTATAAGTCCTCTCTAGGTATGGTTGTCTTCGGTTTATGATACCCTTCACCTGGAACCTCTTGCATTGACGAGTATATTTGGAGTTTACGGGCTGGTGGTGGTAATCTCTGACTGTGGGTCCAGACAGAGATACCCTCTCCTGTGTCATTCATAGAACAGCAGTTAATGGCCCCTAAACCCCGGTGCAAGGTAAGGGCTTCTCTCCTTAGGCAGTTTCTGGATTTTAGGGTCATTTAGAATTCAGATGATGTATGTCAGGGTCTTGCTTCAGACCCTTAAAGTTGCTGTTTTCTCTTCACAGAGCTTAAGGTATGTTTGTAAGTTGAAGACTGGTAGAGCTCCTGGCATTATAATTCTGACGGTATTTTATACTTGCTTACAAGGTGTCTAATTCGAGTCCCTAACTGACCTTTTCTAAACCAGACTGCTGCAATTGTCAATGTTCTGGGTGATCCCCCAAAAAACTAACTCGACTGCAGCAGCTGCAATATGAAACAGCACTCGAGGCTACCAACTCTACTTACATTAAGCAGACCCCACTGTGTCAGGCAAGCCTGCAGTGGCTTCCTGTTCATTAATGTATTAGGCTCAAGGCGCTATGTGTGTGCACAAGCCCCAGCTGGCCCTGAGCCCTGACTCCTCAGTACAGGCATTGTAAGAACCTTTCCCACAATTCCTGTATTCAGGAGCACTCTTCTGGGGAAAGGGGTGGGGGGCAGCCCTTCAGTACCCCCGGACTAACAGCCAAAAGTGAGTTGATGTATTTGTTGATATGTTATACTTATTTATAATACAGGAGAGCATGCAATCTCTGTATAAAAAAGCCTGTTTCTAATTTTCTTTTTTACAGGTGTCTTGTGACATCTCTAGTCACCTGTAGCAAATAAATACGGTAGATGCTCAACTGTAATAAGTTACTACCATTGAGTTCTGACATCACAGTGCCCCCTTCCAGTAGCCAGAGTGAAAGGAAGTTCACGGAACACAATTACAGCTGAGGTTTAAACAAGAAAAAGGGAAACTGCCTTCTTCTGTTTCTGACCTGTTTTTCTAAAACAAGAAAGTGATCACCTGACAATGGCAACATGTTTATTTTTGTCCATGCTTCAGGCCATTACAAAAAATATATAATATCTATATATTTTTTACACAATCTGAGTTTGAGCATTTGTAACATGACCTGCATTAAACTACAACATTACTAATTGCTCTTTGATTTGTGTAATTCTGCTCGGTAAATTCAGATTTTACTCTTCTTGTCTGTAATGAGCATGAAAGAGAAAAACAGAAGGGGTTGGAGTGGTTTGAGGGATGGATGATGGCGTGACTGTATTGTTAGCAATAACGGGCCACATGTGCATGCTTTTCTCAGTTTGCAAACAGCCTGATTCATAGAACTGGGTGGTTTGCGACCATAAAAATGTTATTTTTTTTATTTTTATTTTTTTATGTTGAAACACCAATTTGCAATTCCACAGGCTTGCAGTTTGTGTTTGCGAATCAGTATTTCGAAGGGGCGTGTTTATGGCATCCCTTCAAAATAAAGATTTGCAGTAGTATGTAATAATGATCTGCCCCTGAATTACGCTCACAAAAAAACAAACATTTCACCAAATATTGAAAGGGATAGACAAATGGGAAGGGCCCTTTATTCCTCTGTATGGTCACAGAACTCCTTGGTGAATAGTAATATCTTTATAATGTACTGCAGGCTTTCCTTCATGCTATGTAAATACATGATATTCTGCAATCCCTGTATGTTTGCCTCTCTCTGATTTCTTTATAATCAACAACTTGCAGAGCACCCAGTCTCTGATTATAAGGAAAATAAGTCAGAACTCAACTACTATAGGTGAGGACAGGCATGTTCTGCCCTCACCCTGCCTGTTGCCAGAGCCTGGACTCCAGGGGAAAGGTAGGTCAGTCCTTAGATAGTTGGAGAAGTGCCTGAATCTTTCTGTATGTCTCTTTGAATTCGGAGCTACTGAGCTTTTTTTTTTAACTGACTTGTACTGAACTGTTTCTAATGTCTGTTTGCAGCAAATATGTAACAGCTTTTTGATGTGTTTAAGTTTGCAATAGACGTTTTATTTTTTTCTTTATGTTTGCAAGCATGCCTGCTCTTTCATATGAGAGAGCTATGCACTGAGAGGCCTACTTACAAGCCGGTTTGCGTGATTTTTGCACCACGCCACGTGGTGCAAAAAAGACACAAACCTTACATGTGCTTTATGAATCCTCGGATTAAGGCAATGGAGCGCAAATCATTGTGTTGCCTTACTCTGTCCTAAGAAGGCTTTCCATAGGCGTTGAGTGGGTTTTCCCTTGGTTTTTTACACATTACAGCACTCGTAGTCATGGGAATGCACCAAAAAGATATCCCTTCTCAGGTGAGGCATGACAAGGATAAATATCCCTTGTTCTCCTCGTTACTTCCTCTTGCTATGTCTTCTGCATTCTGCAGCACACCTAGAAAGAGGAATATACCCCTCACAATTATTTTTGTCCAAGATGGTGTTCAGTCCTGCATGCAATAGGCACCCTTGCACTATGGTGTAAGGGTGCCTGCTTTTGCGCTAGGCTGACGAAAAGGAGTCAGGCCAGGGGAAAGGTAGACACTGCCTTAAATGCAGTACATCCCTGCCCTTTTCCTGTCATGAGTGCAGCACACCAAGGTGACTTGCTGTGCTGCCCTGCAAGATATTCTCGGAAATAAGCCTCCAAGTTTTTACGTGGTTTGTGGGAAAGGTTATAGTGTGACCATGTATTATATGGAATAAAGTACCCCCTGACACACACATTAAGGATATTGCAGGTCACCTTGGAGTTCCATAACTCTCTAATGGAACTCAGCCTTCGGCCTCATTTTTCTATATGCTTATGGAACTACTTAATGACTTGCAACAGCCTTATAATGTATGGTAGGAGGTAATTTAGCCCTTACATATTGACATTAATACAGCATGAACCTATATGGAATTACAGCATATTTTAGGCCGCTGACATTTAGTGCATGGGGTGTAAATTTATTTTAGTAAATAGTCCCCCGTGGTTGTGGGTCTGGAATCCTCTCTGAAACAGCAGACACTTTTTATGGTAGCATCCTTAGCTGTGGTAGTCATTTCATGGTTGTCTCTGGAGCTGTTGAAAGTGTGAAACTATCTTATGCTTGTAGAGAGCAAACCCAGCCACAATGTTACCTAATAGGATGAGATGAGATAGGAAGTTATCTAATTAGGAGCATGTAGGATTATTTAATAACTTCTGTTATTCTGAGAGCGATGTTTGGTGTTGATGATGAGAAAGCTGAAACATATCTGAGTAAAAGTTTTTTTAATTTTTTATCTCATACTAATATTCTATCCAGAAGCCTCTCTGTTAATGTTTAAAATTATTCCTAAAAGAAATAGATACCTTGTTTAGGAATAGAGATGTCTTCCGGAATAAATGCACTATTTAAATAAGCTGCTGACCCTCTGATTGTAATGATATTGCCAAAATCAAATTCTCCTAACAGCAGCTGTCTATAGCGATTATAAGTAGAATGAATAAAAGTATGCCTCACATTTTGAATTCTTCAGTAGAAGAAGCTCCTTGGTGACCTCCTCTCACCTCTTCTTAATAAACTTGAAGAATGGTATTGGCAGCTGTGCTCTGTCAATCATGAGAACGGCTTCAACCAAAGGTGTTTGGTAAATGCATCATCAGACGTTACAGTATCTGTAACTCCAAGCTGACCACTCTGCATAAGTGACCATGTGACGAAAGTCTTGAAAATGCCGCTCCGTGCACTCATTCTAACCTAGAGAACACTGCTCGGTGCACAGACTCCACCCTAAAAACGCTGTTCTGCGCACCCGCTCAAGTCTAGGGAACGCTTCTCTGTGCACAGTTTCAAGTGTTGATCCTTGCTTCACCCAACCCCACTTGGGTCTTCTACTGACCTGACGGTTGCGAAAGGTTGTGGAGTAATAGAAGGTTACTCCCTGGCACTTAACTGATTTTCTGTGGTTAGAGCTCAGGTGCCCTTGTGGGTAGTTAGTGTTCTACAAGTGTTTTTGAATGAGGTGTGATGGGATGAAATGAGAACGGATGATACAAGACGGGCAGGATAGGAATGGAGAAGGATAGATTGTATTGTATTGAATGGGATGGACTGGACTGGATGGGTGGCTCGGATTTTATTGGACAGATTAGATTGGATTGGACTAGACTGGATCGGATTGGATGGGATGGGATTGGACAGATTGGGTTGGATGGGTATGGACTGATTGTACTGTTTAGATTGGATTGATTGGATCGGATTAGATGGGATTGGAATGGATGGAAATGGATTGGATTCAACGGACTGGACTGGAATGGAATTAAATGGATTGGGTTGGTTCGGATTGGACTGGATTGATTGGATTGGACTGGACTGGACTGCATTGGATTGGATGGGATTGGATGGACTTGACTTGATTGGATAGGATCAGATGGGTTTGAATGGATTGGATTGGACAAATTGGATTGGATTCAGTGGGTTTACACTGGATTAGATTGGATGGATTGGAGTGCACTGGATTGGGTTGGATTGGATTGGACTGGATAGATGGAGCCAGATTGGACTGGATTAGATGGATTGGATTGGATTGGATTGGATTGGACTAGATTGGATTGGATTGGACTGGACTGGATTGGATTGGACTGGACTGGATTGGATTGAATGGTTTGCACTGGAATGGATTGGATCAGATTGGATTGAGTTGGGTTGGATTGGATTGGATTGGATTAGCCTGGATGGGTGGGTTAGATTGGCTAGAGTGGATTGTACTGGACTGGACTGGATTAGTTTGGATTGGATTGGATTGAACTGGACTGGATTGGAGTGGAATGGAGAGGATTGGATCAGAGTGTGAGTGTTTACATATTCATTCACAGAGGAAGAGTCAAGTTGTACTTAGAGTCTCTACGCAGGATGGAGTTGGGTTGTGTTTGGTTGGATTGGACTGGATAGATTGGATTGGACTGGACTGGATTGGATGGGATCAGATGGTTCGGACTGGATTGGACTGGACAGGTTGGATTGGATGGGATGGGATTGGATTGGATTGGAGGGATTGGATTGATTGGATAGGATAGGATTGGATTGGATTGGATTGATTGGATGGGATGGGATGGGATTGGATTGGACTGGACTGGATTGGATTGAATGTGATTAGACTGGATTGGATTGAATAGACTGGAATGGATTGGATCAGATTGGATTGAGCTGGGTTGGATTGGATTAGATTGGATTGGATTGACCTGGATGGGTTGGTTGGATTGGATAGAGTGGATTGTACTGGACTGGATTTGTTTGGATTGGATTGGACTCGATTGGAGTGGAGTGGAGAGGATTGGATCAGAGTGTGAGTGTTTACATATTCATTCACAGAGGAAGAGTCAAGTTGTACTTAGAGTCTCTACGCAGGATGGAGTTGGGTTGTGTTTGGTTGGATTGGATTGGACTGGACTGGATAGATTGGATTGGACTGGACTGGACTGGATTGGACTGGATGGGATCAGATGGTTCGGACTGGATGGGATTGGATTGGATTGGATTGGATTGATTGGATGGGATAGGATTGGATTGATTGGATGGGATTGGATTGTACTGGACTGGATTGGATTGAATGTGATTAGACTGGATTGGATTGAACAGTTTGGAATGGATTGGAATGGATTGGATTGGATCGGATTGGATTGAGTTGAGTTGGGTTGGGTTGGATTGGATTGGATTGGATTGACCTGGATGGGTTGGTTGGATTGGATAGAATGGATTATACTGGACTGGATTCGTTTGGATTGGATTGGACTGGATTGGAGTGGACTGGAGAGGATTGGATCAGAGTGTGAGTGTTTACATATTCATTCACAGAGGAAGAGTCAAGTTGTACTTAAAGTCTCTACACAGGATGGAGGGGCTAGCCTGGATGGACTGGAATGGTACCTGTCCGTAATATCTCTCTTGGGTTAGAGGGGTCTGAGCCCTGGACGTGTTTAGTCAGTGATGCTCAATCACTCCCTCAGAGACCGCCAAGCTGCCCTAAGCCTCCACTCAGAGAAGCATCCTTCTCCTTGACCCACTTGTAATCATGTAAGATTTGGGTTCTAAGCATGAGTAAGGGCAGCAGTGATCTGTCCCCTGAGCCATCAGTGTCCTACCTAGAAGCTGCTGCTGAGACTGAGGAGCTGAGAAGCAGCCGCAACCAATTACAGAAAGGCTTCATAGAAGAAACGTGTGCTGTGCAAATACTCAGTAGAAATGCACCGTACTGTGTAACCATTGAAGAACAGCAGATTAACCACTGCTTTGATAAAATTATTTTACACAGAAATGCACTGATCAGATGTGTATCTTTCCAGGTCACAGTCCTCAAATGCAGAGCACTTAAGGTGAAACGTCAGCCTTAGAAAGTTCATCATAAAACTGCTGCTGGAAGTGCAATGAATTGTAACCTCTACATGAAAGGAAGGGTCAGATTCTGTGAAAAACAAATCACCGTCGCCTCAGAAAGGTGCACCAACCCGATGATCTGTAAAACCCAATCTCCTGGCATCTCCCGTGTCTGACGCTAATGAGTTATCTTTCATGCAGACTAGGGGGGCGCGATTGGGATCTGGGGAAAGCATCTGTCTTTACAGTTTGGACATTGATCGAACTCCATCGAAGCAGCTGCCAACTCCCGGGGATTAAATGCGATGTCTACGTTTGTTTAATCGTGGCCCTCATCCTCCTGGACCTCTCAACCGCGTTCGACTCCTTCTGCCACCACACCCTACGCTCATGCCTCAGCAGTGCTGGAATCCGCTAAAGAGCCCTGGACTGGGTCACTTCCTTTCTGACCGGCAGAACCCAGAGAGTCCGCCTCCCCCCATTCCACTCGGAGGCCAACAAAATCATCTGAGGCGTACCCCAGGGTTCGTCCCTCAGCCTGACCCTCTTCAACGGCTACATGGCCCCGCTCGGTAACATCGCCCAATCCCACAACCTCAACATCATCTCATACGCCGATGACACCCAGCTGATCCTCTCCCTCACCAAGAACTCCGCCAAGACCAATCTCCACGAAGGAATGAAGGCCATCACTGAATGGATGAAGAGCAGCTGCCTCAAACTCAATTCCAACAAGATGGTAGCCCTCATCTTCTGGTCCACCCCCTCCACATGGGAAGACTCCTGGTGGCCTGCCACTCTCGGAACCGCTCCGACTCCCACCGACCACGCACGCAACCTAGGATTCATCTTGGACCCCTCACTATCCATGACCCAGCAAGTCAACGCCATTACCTCCTCCTGCTTCAACACCCTCTGCATGCTCCGAAAGATCTACAAATGTATACCCACCGAAACCAGAAGAACAGTCACCCAAGCCCTCGTAAGCAGCAAACTGGACTACGGCAATGCCCTCTACGCAGGAACCACGGGCAAACTCCAGAAGAGGCTGCAACACATCCAGAAAGCCTCCGCACGCCTCATCCTGGACATCACCCGCCACTGCCTCATCACAGACCACCTGAAAAACCTGCACTGGCTCCCAGTCAACAAGAGAATCACCTTCAAACTCCTCACCCACGCTCACAAAGCACTGCACAACACTGGACCAGAATACCTCAACAGGCGACTCTCCTTCTACACCCCGACCTGGCATCTCCGCTCCGCCTAACTCGCCCTCGCAACCATCCCATGTGGAACACTCTTCCCACCCACCTGCGCCAGAGCAAAGACCTCCTTACTTTCAGGAAACTTCTCAAGACCTAGCTGTTCGAGCAGTAGCAGCACCTCCCCCTATTCCCCTCCCTTCAGCACCTTGAGACCCTCACGGGTGAGTAGTGCGCTTTACAAATTCCTGATTGATTGGTTGATTGATTGAAAATGAGAATATGTAGCTACAGACAACAGCTCCATGAGGCGCTGAGAGAAAGTGATGATGTGAAAACTGGACAGACACAGACACACCTGAGCCAGACAATAATATACACCTGGGTCAGAGTCTGTGCTTGGGAGCGGAGGGAGGTAGAAACAGAAGAGAGTGAGGGAGATGGAAAGAGAGAGAGGCAGATGGAGGGAGGGAATACATTCAGAGAGAGAGAGAAACAAGAGTGAGGGGCTGGGGAGAGAGATACATTGAGAGAGAGATGGAGAGAGAGAGAAACATAAGAGAGTGAGGGAGACAGAGGGATAGATTCAGAGAGAGGGAAACAGAAGAGGGAGCTAGAAAAGGAGAGGTAAATTTAGAGAGCGAGAGAGAGAGGCAGATGGAGGGAGAGATACATTCAGAGAAAGAGAAAAACAGAATAGAGTGAGGGGCTGGAGAAAGATACATTGAGAGAGAGAGAAAAACAGAAGAGAGTGAGGGGGCTGGAGAGAGAGATACATTGAGAGAGAGAGAAAAACAGAAGAGAGTGAGGGGGCTGGAGAGAGAGATACAGATACATTGAGAGAGAGATAGAGAGAAAATGAAGAGAGTGAGGGGTGGAGTGAGAGATAGAGAAAGAGAAGCAGAAGAGAGTGAGGGAGACAGAGGGAGAGAGAGAGAGAAGCAGAAGAGAGTGAGGGAGACAGAGGGAGAGAGAGAACGAAGCAGAAGAGAGTGAGGTAGACAGAGGGAGAGAGAGAGAGAAGCAGAAGAGAGTGAGGGAGACAGAGGGAGAGAGAGAGAGAAGCAGAAGAGAGTGAGGTAGAAAGAGGGAGAGAGAGAGAGAGAAGCAGAAGAGAGTGAGGGAGACAGAGAGAGAGAGAAGCAGAAGAGAGTGAGGGAGACAGAGGGATAGAGAGAGAGAAGCAGAATAGAATGAGGGAGACAGAGGGAGAGAGAGATTCAGAGAGAGAGAGAGAGAGAGAAGCAGAAGAGAGTGAGGGAGACGGAGGGAGAGAGAGAGAGAAGCAGAAGAGAGTGAGGGAGACGGAGGGAGAGATAGATTGGGAGAGAGAGAGAGAGAGAGAAGCAGAAGAGAGTGAGGGAGACGGAGGGAGAGAGAGAGAGAGAAGCAGAAGAGAGTGAGGGAGACAGAGGGAGAGAGAGAGTTTCCGAGGGCAGAAGAGAGACAGGGACGCTTCTGGGATTTGCAGCTTTACCCACATAGTCTGAACTTTTTAACCACGTCTTTAAACAGAATCAAACTTTACAAAAATGAAGTGATGAACTGTAGTTGTTGACAGTTATATCCATGAAACAAATGCAAGTCTTGCACCCGCGGCGTTACTATCCCTAGTGAACATTGGTCCCATGATTGGCGGAAGTTTTCCACCAAGGTGAGGCGAGTTAGGACTGATCATCAACAGAGGAGCAGAATCAGTTGGCCCATTCCTTTGCAGGGCATCTACCTGCATATTACACTGGCGTCATCGTTTAATGGGTGTAACGAACCCCATTTAAAGGCAGGCTCAGCACTGGACCCCAAGACCGATTTACAGTTCAGAAAAAAAAACATCTTCAAGTTCTTCACCCTTTACAGTTCTCTGCTGTCCTTTGTATGTGTTTGCACCACACACGTACCACATACATGCACATATATTCATCATACATGCATAGATAGTTCGAAGTGAGACACTCAGGTGATAAATCCGACATCTTCTGGCTGTTCTGTGGGCTGCCTTTTTGTCTGTTTGCACCACACACGTACCACATGCATGTGCATATATTCATCATGCATGCACATATAGTTCCAAGTAAGACACTCGGGTGTTAATTCCGACATCTGTCTACTGTTCTGCGGACTGATTTCTGGTGTGAAGCAGTACTTCTGGAACCTGATATTGTGAATATAGATTGTATACAGGTTTTAAAGATATTGTTTACTAGGAGGGGCTTGCAGTCTGGCCATTGCTTAAAATATGTGGGCTCTGTTGTCACTCTCTTGTGCTGCCTCCTAATTGGACGTTCTGCACCGGCTTCACTTCCTCTTCTTTCATCTGGAGCATGGACCAAGTTCGGATTCCTTCATCACTTCATCTCCTTTCATCTGGAGCAT
Organism: Pleurodeles waltl; assembly: GCF_031143425.1. Classification (NCBI taxonomy): domain Eukaryota; kingdom Metazoa; phylum Chordata; class Amphibia; order Caudata; family Salamandridae; genus Pleurodeles; species Pleurodeles waltl. The sequence goes on along the minus strand of NC_090450.1, from coordinate 1,013,613,082 downwards.
GGACCAAGTTCAGATTCCTTCATCACTTAATCTCCTTTCATCTGGGGCATGGACCAAGTTCGATTGCTTCATCACTTAATCTCCTTTCATCTGGAGCATGGACCAAGTTCGGATTCCTTCATCACTTAATCTCCTTTCATCTGGAGCATGGACCAAGTTCGATTGCTTCATCACTTAATCTCCTTTCATCTGGGGCATGGACCAAGTTCGATTGCTTCATCACTTAATCTCCTTTCATCTGGAGCATGGACCAAGTTCGGATTGCTTCATCACTTAATCTCCTTTCATCTGGGGCATGGACCAAGTTCGGATTCCTTCCTTCATCACTTCATCTCCTTTCATCTGGAGCATGGCCAAGTTTGGATTGCTTCATCTTGATTAGAGTCCTTCTGCTGTTGGTGCTGTGATTGAGGTATTATTTTTTTTCTGTCTGGTACAGTCATCCCTTCCCCCTTTCATCCATTCTTCTCCTTCCCCCAGCCAACCACCATTCTGCCAATGTTGCATCTTCCCTTCCACTCACACATCCCCCCTGTCTTTGTTGCTTCTTTCCTCCCACCCTCCACTCTCCTGTTGTCCATGCTGCTTCTATCTCCTACCTCAACCCTTCCACCTTCCATCACGCCTCTTCCCCCACTCCCTCACTCCCATTGTCTGTGTTGCCTCTCCCTTCTCACCCTACCCTCCTGTTGTCTGTGTTGTCTCCTTGCATCCACAAGCTTCCAGTCCCTGCAACATAGTGACTTTTTTTTTTATTATAACTTTAGTCCATGGTGCACAGCATCCACACTGATCTACAACAATGCTAAAAGACACTGGTAATGCATAAAACTCTCACATAGGCAAGACTTATTGGTTTTGCCAATGCTTGTTTATTAACAGGTGTGCAAGCACATAGTTGTATGTTGCTGAGAGGATAGTCTTGATTAAATGGTAATCTTATGTTGCTAGGCAACAGAAAATCAGCAATTGCCACTAAATAACGTTTAGTGCAGAATTTGCAGAATCTCTACAGGTTTCTTTAAAATAATTTCCGAATCGTGAGCCATACTTTCTAGAAGTTGTTTTGTCACAATGCAAGGATGACAAAGTAAAACTGAAATGTGCTGTTTAATTGACTTCTAATCACTCAATGTAGCATAACAATGCATACCACTCAATCCTGCGCCGTGCTCACCCTGTGATATTAATAACTGCACAGGCCCTTTTAGTAGAAACACTTATACAACATAACATATTTATTCAGCGGTCGAAATCAGCAGAAGTTCCAGCTCAGTTATTTTTTTCCACCAATTTACTTTATTTGTACCACTTTGCATAATTTTAAACAATTGTTATTCTTACAAATCTCCATGATTTTCAGCGGCTTCCACAGGCCTGCAAACTTAGAAACATTGTTCACAGTGTGAGGTGGGCGTGGGGATGCGGCGTCTCAAAGGAGGGCGAGGCTTACTGCTGATTGTAGCCTGCAACACTTTTTAGGTCACCTCCTCCCACCTCCGACTCCAAAATACAAAGCGTCAGATGTAGGTAGAAAAGGGTTTAGGACTCGCAAATTGCGAGTTGGAGCGACCCGCAATTTGCGAGTCGCAAACCCATATGCAGAACGGTGTCCCTGACACCATCTGCGAATCGCAAGGGGGTCGCAAAGACCCACCTCATTATTATTAATGAGGTGGGTCGCAATTTGCGACCCCCTTGCGATTCCCTGCACTCACAGGGATGGTGGCCTGCTGGAGACAGCAGATCACCATGTCTGTGACTGCTTTTTTTAATAAAGCAGTTTTTTTTTTTTTTTTTTGTATTGCAGACCATTTTCCTTAAAGGAAAACGAGTTGCAATACACTCAGGAAAATGAAACCATTTGGTTTTGTTTTTTCAGAGTAGGCAGTGGTCCATTGGACCACTGCCTGCTCTGAAAAAATATTTTTGGCGCCATTCACAAAGGGGAAGGCGTCCCATGGGGACCCCTTCCCTTTTGCGAATGAGTTAGCACCCACTTCACATGGGTGCTAACTGCGAATTGCTTTGCGACCGCATTTGCGGTCACAAAGCAATTCTGCATCACGGTGCAACTCACAAATAGGAAGGGGAACACCACTTCCTATTTGCGAGTCGCATTCCCATTTTGCGAGTCGGTACCGACTTGCAAAATGGGAATGTGCATTGCGATGCGCGTTTGGCATGGCGCAAACTGCGAATTTTTCAGTTTGCGCCATGCAAAACTATTCCTACATCTGGCCCAAAGCCTTCAAGGCTGCCACTGATGTCCTGGGGAGTTTTCATACCCCTAATAGACATCGGATGCTCAGAGCATCTAAACAAATAGCTGGAAATCTGCTCTCTGCAGAGGTTTCTGTTTAGCTGTTCGCACACTTGTGATATCGGCTCCTCATCGGGTGACCGTGTGATGGGATCCAATATCGTGTGACACGCGGTGGCATCGTGTGAGTTGGAAAGTCTGAATTTCTATTCCTGAGCTGAGATGGCACAAGCTCTCCTCTTGCAGCACAGACTAGATCTCCCACCAAAAGGAGTCGTCCAATCGTGCCGAGGGTAAAAGGTTACACTAAAGATGTACTGCCACAGTAGTGTCAAAGCACTCCTTCTATGCACATGCTGATGACGTATCAGTCCTACCATTTCTGAAAGAGTTGGGAAACCTATTTTAGGGTGATCAGAATTTTAAAGCCAAAAACCAGAACATTTCACAAAAATAGGAGGAGGGCTACAGTTTTACTTAAACCGGGTGCACAGAATAACAGCGCTCATCCGAAGAGGCACTAAGAACATTAAAAAAAAGCAATTCTTAAAGCCAGTGTAGTGAGTTTATTGAACTTGCTTTCTGATAACACCCACTAACTATCTCTGCTTTGGAGAACAAAAAGAAAATCACCTCCTCCCATCCTCGAGGCTCATGGGGGATACAAGGGGCGGGCTGCGGGGGAGGGGGTGATTTTAATAATACAATTTAAAGAAAAAAATGTACCTGCATGCTGCACGGTGACGACCGCGCCCAGCCTTCCCTGCAGCCAATCCCGATGCTGCTCAGAGCAGTGTTTGGATTGGCTGGAGTGCCCAGCCAGGGCGCTCCCAGGCAGACTGGGAGCCTGTGCGTGCTCTCTCCAACCGGGCAACACAGTGCCGTGCTGGAGAGAGCACAGTGCGCATGTGTGTTTGGCTGGCCTGAGACAGCCGGAGAAACACACATGCGCATTGAGGGGAGCCCACAGTGCACTCCCCTCGACACCATCATCCCCAGTGCCCCGTCCCTTTAACAACGAAAGGATAAGTTTATTATCCTTTCGTTGTTAAAGGGTTTGCAGCAGCTGCTGCTGGCGGGGGGTGACGCACCTCCGCCCTAACGGAGGAGCTGCCCCTGCTCCCACCGTTTTCAGTCAGCCCTCTCTAAAACCAAGGCAGGAGCTAAATGTCCCAAAATCTGGCAGGACAGCTGGTGAAAAACCTGAATTTTCCCGACAGATCCCGGGTACCTATTCACCCTAACCTGTTTGTATATAGATTGCAGAGTAGCTCTCTAGGCGGTAGGATCTCCGGAGGTGGCCGGATGGCTCCCACTGAATACATGACATGGCCAGAGTGTAGCAGGCCTGTGAAAACTGACGAAGGCACCGACTGCAGTTTAAATCAGTCCAATCAAGCGTTTTTTGGAATGTCCAGGTGACACATATTCCATATATATATATATATATAGTGAACTCATTAAGAATATATGTTGCATAACTGAAATAACGGCAGACTAACTGTAAAGTACTGTTACTGTGATATTGCAAGGTCTGTTACACACATTTTTCATTTCATACTCAGTGGTGACTCGAAGTAAATTTTGGGTGAGTGAGGAGCACATATTAGGTCACAGATAAAACTAGTGCGACCACTAATGAATCCATCCATTCATCCATCTTATGTTTGTCGTATGTGTGTGTATATATCCATGCATGGATAGAGATATGTACACACATCTACACATTTAGATTTAAACATTTTAAGCAAACAACACCCCTTTGCAATGAAAGGTGTTTGTGGAAATGAGTGGGTTTGACAAGGTGCCGCATCTGTTTGTTGTGTCTCCTTCTGGCAGATTACGCAGCTGTAGTGGCGTGGCACAGGGGGTGACAAACAGACCCGGGGCAGGGGCCCCAGAGACGCCACCGACTGGCACTGATGCTGTGACCAGAGTCCGTGTAACTCACGCGCATGCGCTATCTGTCTGCACTCTGCCATTAGTGGCAGAATATTGGCATTTCCTGGGATTTCACATGACATATTCTCCGGAGGAGCACTTAGTAACATATGTCAATACTCCATGCTTTGAGTTAATACTCCGCAGTGGCCATTACGGGCCCCTCGTCCCATTATACGCGCGCGCTCTTGACCTCTGCGACGCCTCGTGCGCACTTTCCTTCTTGCGCGCAGATTTGGTCGTCGCGGAGTTTTTTTCTTTCTTTCAAACTCTTTTCTTTCTTTTTTTGGAAGGAGGCGCCTCATCACCTGAGCACTTCAGCTGCTGCAACCTCACAAACGGGGAGAAAACATCATACTGTGTCCTCACGGAGGGCACCGTCCCAGCATCAGGGCTCACGATTTGCACCCCACAGTCCTTAAACTTTAAGCGCCTGATTCACAAAGACGAGTTTTCGATTTTTTGCAATTCACAAAGCAATTTTGTGAGCAGTATCTTCAGTGACTTGGCAGTATTCTTCAATCGCAACTTTTGTCAACAGATTGTGATCGTGACATCTATTTCTATTGGCTGAGCATGAACTTGCCTTGGTGATTCCCGCCTCTGGGGCTTTCCGTGATACCTCAGTCACCGGCCATCTCATGTCGCCCAAGGGATGTCCATGCCGTTGGCCGTGTCCCGGGGCTCCCACAGTCTCATGGAGCATGCCACTCCTGTGTTGGAGTCTCCGTGATTTCACCTTTTGTGATGTCTGTCCCACGCGCGGGTTCTTACGTGGGCACCATGTACCATAACTCTGCCCGCTGGTGGGACAATTAGAACATGTACTGAGGGCAACATTGACGTGGTGGTGTTTGTACTTCTCTGTCTCAGCACACAACTTCCATGCCATGCGTGGCACACCTGAAGTGCCCCTTTGTGGATGGAGGACTCCACTGAGATGAGGTCACTGTGGAGGGAAGGGAGACCTCACAACCTTTGGTGTTGGGCCCTCTTTTAAATGAGCAAAGTGGTGCTTCGGTGCAATCACCTTCCGGATATCATTGCTGTAAGTTTTGAAGGTACTGACAGAGATCAAGCGGTCCTGACCTGCCTCTTGGGTTTTGGGAACCAATAGGGCCTCTCTGTGAGTGTACCCCGCCCTCTTCGGTGAATTTTTTTAAGCAATCTTGGGGTGGGGAGGCCCTCTCTCCAGCAGATGGGATAGCAAAAGGTCTGATTCCCAGACAAAAACATTATTTTTAAAAGTGAAATGTCAACATAACCTCAGGAACTGCCCATATGGGAAGTTATCCTGAAGTGTTCTGGGATGGTGGCTGGAAAACATCATTAATTACTTTTTCGGTGGTCCTTCCCTACAAGATTGTATACAATATATGCCATCACCGACTTTGATGTTCAGATCTAAGAAGGCAATGGTGTCTTTGTGAGGTCATATCGTGAACTGGATGTCAGGTGACTTATTATTGAGCCAAGGCACAAATTGCTGGAGAGATGTTGTGTCCCATTCCCATAACATGAAGACGTCATCAATGTATCAACACCTAATGAGCATATTGGATGTAAAGGGATTTTGTTAATTATACAAATGTGTATGTTCATAGTCATCCATAAAGGGATTGCCTAGGTCCAGGGAAAATCCAACTCCCTTTGCTACTCCCTTGTTTTTTTAAATAAAACGTATCCATGAAATGAACAGGTTTTTGGACAATCCAGTCTCAGTAAGTTCTGCTATAAACTCAGAGGGGACACGGGAGTTCTTCCGTGAGTCTAGGGTGCCTTGCCGCTGGGAGATGTGGGTATAGAGAGCCTGTTTGCCCAGAGTCACCAAGAGGGCCGGTGTGTTGTCAGAGGTCATGACCTCCATCTGATGGATCGAGGGCGCGCCATCTCGGGTGTAAGAGCGGGTAATGGGAACAAAAGGCGTGAGGAACATTCCAGGGAAACTTCACACATTTCCTTTACTTTGAACTCGAGGATGTTGTGTGATGAAACAAATCATCTCATTGGTTTACAGTATTCCTGGGATTGCTAAATCGGTTTTATATATGTTGACTTGATCTTTCCAAGTACAAAGTTGAAGGCGTGGTTTTAGAAACATTGTCCATGCATTCGCAATAAAGACGGATGATAACCTGTGCGTCAATGTGTGCTTTTATTTGACTCTCAGCAAGCAAAAGTTTGGTTATTCCTCAAATTGTTTTTTAAGGCTAAAATGATGCATTAATCTTAAATGAGGCGGGCCCTTGTACTGGTAGGTGGAAGTTCGATGATTATGCTAATTTTCATAAGATGCTCCTTGAGTATTTAACACGCCACCTCGGTTCCCACTTGAAGACATTCAAACTTTCATCTAAGCAAACAGTAGGATATGGTGGCCAGGGGTGTCTCCCTGGGCATGGATGCGCCCACCGCGGCATGGAACTCTGGGCATGGGTGCGCCCACCGCGGCGTGGCTTCCTGGGCATGGGTGGGCCCACCGCGGCGTGGCTCCCTGGGCATGGGTGGGCCCACCGCGGCGTGGCTCCCTGGGCATGGGTGCGCCCACCGCGGCATGGAACTCTGGGCATGGGTGGGCCCACCGTGGCATGCAACTCTGGGCATGGGTGCGCCCACCGCGGCGTGGCTTCCTGGGCATGGGTGGGCCCACCGCGGCGTGGCTCCCTGGGCATGGGTGGGCCCACCGCGGCGTGGCTCCCTGGGCATGGGTGGGCCCACCGCGGCGTGGCTCCCTGGGCATGGGTGCGCCCACCGCGGCGTGGCTCCCTGGGCATGGGTGGGCCCACCGCGGCGTGGCTCCCTGGGCATGGGTGCGCCCACCCCATCTCGGTTCTGCTTGTTTCATCTAGTGCTTCTTGTTTGTGAGGACTGCAGAGCTGGGTCTGACACTTATCTCACATTTTACTCTAGATTAGGCCTGAGCTATATTTTCGTTATGGCGTAATAATCTTGCGTAATTTCTCACATTTCGCGCTGCCCTTGTTTTTTTAAACTCCTTAGATTACAGCATTACACCACACTGTGTAATTTCAAGGTCATTCCTGGAACTATGTGAACACCAGGACACGTGAGCTATTGTCATGGAATTTGTGAATTTTTGCGCTATTGTTATATATGTATATTTTTTAGCACAAATGCGTACTTGCAACAACAATGGACGCACTGATGCATTTCAGACTAAAATATGTCTAAATGCCAGATTTACATCTCATGCAATTTAAACAATTTTTCTGAAGTTTTACATAATTACGTAAAAGAAAATGAGGTCTATTTGGCAGATCTCTGCTCCAGATGGCCTGGTGCCTGGGTGCAGATGAAGGGGGTGGGGGGGTTATTCTTGTGGCTGAATCCCCACTAGGTGGGTTTTGGAGGTTAATATGTCTTTACATGAAGACACAGTGTAGCCGCCAAGTTTTGGACTTTTGATTTCAAATTTTCTGATTTAGATTTTGGCAGCCGGGATATCTGTCACCGTTGTTGGGGATTAACCCGTCCACCGAGTTCTAAAATAGGCTCCTAATTTTCAGCTAGTGGTAATTTACATAACACACTGAGGCCCATGTTTATGAAAAATGGTGCACAACTGCTCTAATGCGTCATTTTTTAAAACACCGGCTAAAGCCATTCCTTAAAGCCATCTGTGTGCCATGTTTATAAAATGAAGCACGATGGCACAGAGGAGTAGCTAGCATCACAAAATAAGACGCTAGCCAGTAGGGAATGGCATTAGGTGAAATGGCGCTAGTGGGTCAGTGTTAGAAATGGGGTCTTTGGTCGGCAGTCTGGTCACCCCCTGTCCAAGCAAGTACCCTCTCTCTAGTCAGGGTAAGTCACACGCAATCCAAATTATCCTGTGCCCACGCTCGGGTAGCTTGGCACTGATCAGTCAGGCTTAACTTAGAAGGCAATGTGTAAAGTATTTCTGCAATAAAGCATGCAATTATGCAGTATAACACCACAAAAATACACCACACAGTGTTTTAAAAAATATAGAATATTTATGTGGTTAAATGCAGGTCAAAACAATTAAGATTCAATAAGTACACGTTGAAATATCACTTTAGAAAATGATAAAAGGAGTCTTTTAGTTCTTAAAAGCAACAAGTTTCTCCTGCAAGCACAAAGTACCTGGTTTGCGTCCAAATTCCCTACAAGGAAAACGTGGGAAACGGGGAGGTGTGCATCGGTTTCTCCGGCCGCACCCAGACAATGAATCAATTATTTCCCGCAGGGAAGGCTTTGCGTCGATTTCCGGCGTGCTGACCTGGATCCTCTTAGGGTTGTGGGGTATTTGAACACCCCAGGGATGATGCATTGAAATCCTGGGCATGCAGGACGAAGTTACGGGAGCTGCGTCGATCCGGTGGGTGATGCATGGAAATTCATGTCTCACGGCAGTCACGGCATGGATTCGTCTCAGGAAGTTGGGCTGCGTCGTTCCGAGTCGGCTTTGCGTCGATCCAGTGGGCCGTGCATCGAAGTGCCGTTTGCAATGCTGGCACTGCGTTGATCTCCTACTCAGGGAGCTGGGCTGGGTCGATCTGGTTCGACGTGCAGTGATTTTCTCGCCGCGTTGCAGCCTGTGCGTCGATTTTCGCAGCACAAGGAGTTCTTTGCAGAGATTCAGTCTTTTGGGTCCTGAGACTTCAAGGAACAGGAGGCAAGCTCTATCCAAGCCTTTGGAGAGCACTTCTCAGTAGAGCCAGAGGGCAGCAAAGCAGCAGGGCAACAGCAGCGCAGCAGTCCTTTGCAGAAAAGCAGTCAGGTGAGTCCTTTGGGCAGCCAAGCAGTTCCTCTTGGCAGGTTGCAGGTTCTGGTTCAGGGTTTCTTCTCCAGTGGTATTTTGCACAGAAGTGTCTGAGTTGGTAGGGTCAGAGCCCCTGTTTAAATACCCAAATGTGCCTTTAAACTGGGGGAGACTTCAAAGAGTGCCTTAGAAGTGCACCAGGTCCGCTTTCAGTTCCATCCTGTCTGCCAGGGTCCCAGTAGGGGGTTTGCCAGTCCGTTGTGTGAGGGCAGGCCATTGTCCTTTCAAATGTATGTGTCAAGCCCTCCACCCTCTCAGCCTAGGAAGACCCATTCAGGATGCAGATGTGTGTAGGTGTGACTGAGCATCCTGTGTTTTGGGTTGTCTGACTGAAATGCACAAGGGAGCTGTCAAGTAACCTAGCCAGACATGGATTGTAAGGCAAAGAAGGATTTAAGTGCAAAGAAATGCTCACTTTCTAAAAGTGGCATTTCTTAAATAGTAATATTAAATCCAACTTCACCAGTCAGCAGGATTTTGTATTCCCATTCTGGCCATACTAAATATGACCTGGTTACTCCTTTCAGATCAGAATCTACCACTCAAACAGTATATGAGGGTAGCCCCAATGTTAGCCTATGAAAGGAGCAGGCATCACAGAAGTGTAAAACAAATTTAGGAGTTCTACACTACCAAGACACATAAACTACACAGATATATGTCCTGCCTTTTATCTGCATAGCACCCTGCCTTATGGGTTACCTAGGGCCTGCCTTAGGGGTGACTTAGATGTAGAAAAAGGGGAGTTTAAGGCTTGGCAAGTACTTTTAAATGCCAAGTCAAAGTGGCAGTGAAACGGCACACACGGGCCTTGCAATGGCAGGCCTGAGGCATGGTTATGGGGCTACTTATGTGGGTGGCACAATCAGTGCTGCAGGCCCACTAGTAGCATTTAATGTACATGCCCTGGGCACATGTAGTGCACTTTGCTAGGGACTTATAAGTAAATTAAATAAGCCAATTGGGTATTAGCCAATGTCACCATGTTTTAAGGAGAGAGCACATGCACTTTAGCACTGATTAGCAGTCGGAGAGTGTGCAGAGTCGTAAAGCCAGCAAAAATGAGGTCAGAAAAAGAGAAGGAGGAAGGCAAAAAGTTTGGGGGTGACCAAGTAGAAAGGCCATTTCCAACAGTCAGAAATGACATTAGGCTTGTTAGCGGCAAAATTTCTGCCGCTAATCCGCATAGCGTCATTTTATGACACACAAGCAGCAAAAAAAATTACTCCTGTCTAAGTATAGACAGGAGTCATTAGCCCTAGCCCAGTGCCCACCACAGGGGGCACTGGGCCCACCAGTGTCCCCTGGGCAAGCCCAACATAGCCAGTGCCAGGCAGGGGACCCCATGTAAGGGGCTCCTAATGCAGTTGTGGCTTGTGAGGTTCACAGGGGATGGGGTGGCATGCTAGCTCCAAAATTTTGACACTAGATGGGTCTAGCGTCAAAAATATAAATACAGAGTTAAGTTAGCGCCGCCTTAGCACCAAAATAAATGGCAATAAGTTTGACGCTAAGCTTCCATATATATAAGCCTGAGAATGGTAAACGTATTATAGCGCCCCGCCAGAGGTAGTAAGCGTTATATAAATGCAATCTTAATTTGTTTAGATACTTGTCTTCACACCATAGAAGTTGTTTTCAGAAAAAATGTATACAATTTCTATATTTTGATTTAAAGGTTTAAACTGAGAGTGAGCAGTGTGAAAAGAAACAGGTGTTCCCTGAAAGGTGTGTATTCTGCATGAGTGACTTCACCCCATAGAGAGTCTCAGATTCCTTTCAGGATCAGACTTAAAATTATCCCGCCAAGGGGACATGAGAGGAGACCTCCCCCTTTCACTGCTTTCTTGGAAATAGCCCCTTTTTGTCCCCGAACTTCTCCTCGCTGGCCATACCCTGTGACAACCATCACTTGCGGCTTAGCACCCCTTGCTTCTTCTGCCAACCCCCACTATCTGCCCTGCATGGACCTGTCCCTCTGGTGCCTCCCCTGAGGTGGGCATCTGGTGCTCTCCATTACAAACATACATGTGCATGCATGCACACGTGCACACTCAGATGCACACTCAGACACATGTGCACATTCATGCACAAAGATACACACACACCCACACATACACACTCAGATGCACACTCAGACACACACACACACACACATGCACAGTCATGCACAAAGACATACACACACACCCCACACACATACACATACACACCCACACACACACATACACACACATGCACACTCAGACACACATACACACCCACCCACATACACACTCAGACACACACGTGCACACACACACACACACACACACTAAGACAGACACACACATCCACACATGAACACTCAGACACACAGAAGCACACACATGCACACTCATGTACAAAGACAGACACACATACACACCCACAAATACACACACACGCACACTCAGACACCCACACACCCACAAACACACTCAGACACACGTGCACACACACACTAAGACAGACACACACATTCACACATGCACACTCAGACACATACACACTCATACACAGACACACACACATGCATAAACATACACATGCACACACATACATACACCCACAACACACAAACCCACACATACGCACACACACTCAGATACCCACGTGCACACATGCACTAAGACAGACACCCACACACACAGACACGCAAGCTCACACAAAAAGACACACAGAGACGCACACACACACTCGCATGCACACTCAGACACACACGCACATACACGGCACACACAAAAAGACACACATGAGCGCACACATACACAAAGGCAGACACATACACAAGCACACACACATGCACATAGACACACATATGCACACACATACACATATACACACGCGCGCACACACACAAGACACACATGCACGCACACATACACAAAGGCAGACACCCACACACACTCAGACACACACACAAGCACACGCACACAGACACACACATGCACACACATACACACCCACACACACGCACATACACACAAAGACAGACAAAGACAGAAACACACATGAATATATAAATGCACAGACACAAGCTCAGATGCACATATATAGTCACATAGTAACAGAGACACATCCACACACATGTACATGCTTTGATAAGCATACACGCACCCAGTTGGCCCCTTGCATTCACATATAAACTCACGGGTGCACAAGCACACACACATGTGTGGCCCTGCCTTACCCTCTGTGTTCACACTCTGATGGTCTGTTACCAAGTGGCCGCCGGTTCAGTTGACTCTGGTGACCATTTGAGTCCAGGCAGCTCATTGGACAATTACAAAAAGGGTCAGACTGGACTGCCTTCACCTGGAGGCCAGATCCGTCCACCTCTGGGAGGAGCCTGTCTTCTGCCAAAACTGAGGGCGCATTTCCTTTTACCCAATTTGTAACGTATCCCTAGATTGAAGACCAAGCAATTTCATGATGCAAAGAAGTAAATTTGGGACGTGGATTAGGTCAGCCTGATCTCCACTCTCAGCCTGAGCTCCAGCTTTTGCTGAGCTTCTCAGGCTCTGCTAACCTCAGGCGTAGTCCCTGAGGTCTCATCCTAAGCCTCAGCTCCAGGTTAAGCTCAGGTCCTGCAAGAGCTTTAGGCTCAACCTATTTCAGCTCAGGTTCCACCTCATGCCAAGCCTCAGTTCTAGCTTCAGGTCAGGTGTGGGCTTCTTCAGTCTCAGCTCAGTCCCTGAGTGAGCCTCATTCCCATCCTCAGCCTCAGCTCGGGTCCCACCTCAGCTTCTTCAGTCTCCCCCTCGCCTCACCTCGTGCTCCATTCCGAAGTCAGCCTCCTCCATAGCCTCAGCTTCAGGTTTAGCTCAGGTTCTGCCCCAGCTCAGGTCGTGCCTCATCCCTATCCTCAGCTCCAGGTTTCACTCAGGTAATGCCTCACCCTCCGTTTCAGTTCAGGTCTGGCCTCAGCCTCCCTTACCTTAAGCTCAGGTCCTGTCTCAGCTCAGGTCCTACCTCATCCCTATCCTGAGCTCCAGGTTCAGCTCAGGTCCTGCCTCAGACAGCCTCAGCTCAGGTCTTACCTCATCCCTATCCTCAGCTGCAGGTTCAGCTCAGGTCCTGCCTCCGCCTCCCTCAGTCTCAGCTCAGGCCCTACCTCATCCCTATCCTCAGCTCCAGGTTCAGCTCAGGTCCTGCCTCAGACAGCCTTAGCTCAGGACCTGCCTCATCCATATCCTCAGCTCCAGGTTCAGCTCAGGTCCTGCTTCAGCTGAGGTCCTGCCTCATCCCTATCCATGGCTTCAGGTTCTGCCTCAGCCTCTGTTTCAGCTCAAGTCCAGCCTCAACTCAGATCCTGCCTTCAGCCTCAGCTCAGGCCCTACCTCATCCCCATCCTCAGCTCTTAAGTTCAGCTCAGGTCCTGCCTCATCCCTATCCTCAACTCCAGCCTCAGCTCAGGTCCTGCCTCAGGATCAGCCTCTGCTCAGGTCCTGCCTCAACTCTATCCTCATCACCAGGTTCAGCTCAGGTCCTGCCTCAGCCTCCCTTAGCCTCAGCTCAGGTCCTGCCTCAGCTCAGGCCTTACCTCACCCATCTCCTCAGCTCCAGGGTCATCTCAGGTCCTGCCTCAGCTCAGGTCCTGCATCATCTCTATCCTCAGCTCCAAGGTCAGCTCAGGTCCTGCCTCAGGATCAGCCTCAGCTCAGGTCCTGCTTCATCCCTATCTTCAGCACCAGGTTCAGCTCAGGTCCTGCCTCAGGATCAGCCTCAGCTCAGGCCCTGCCTCAGCATCAGCCTCAGCTCAGGCCCTGCCTCATCCCTATCCTCAGCTCCAGGTTCAGCTAAGGTCCTGCCTTAGCATCAGCCTCAGCTCAGGCCCTGCCTCAGCATCAGCCTCAGCTCAGGCCCTACCTCAGCATTAGCCTCAGCTCAGTGTCAGCTCAGGTCCTGCCTCATCCCTATCCTCAGCACCAGGTTCAGCTCAGGTCCTGACTCAGCATGAGCCTCAGCTCAGGTCATGCCTCAGGATCAGCCTCAGCTCAGGTCCTGCCTCATCCCTATCTTCAGCTGCAGGTTCAGCTCAGGTCCTGCCTCCGCCTCCCTCAGTCTCAGCTTAGGCCCTTCCTCATCCCTATCCTCAGCTCCAGGTTCAGCTCAGGTCCTGCCTCAGCCACCCTCAGCTCAGGTCCCGCCTCATCCCTATCCTCGTCTTCAGGTTCTGCCTCAGCCTCTGTTTCAGCTCAAGTTAAGCCTCAGCCTCTCTTAGCCTCAACTCAGATTCTGCCTTCAGCCTCAGCTCAGGCCCTACCTCATCCCTATCCTCAGCTCTAAGTTCAGCTCAGGTCCTGCCTCACCCCTATCCTCAACTCCAGACTCAGCTCAGGTCCTGCCTCAGGATCAGCCTCTGCTCAGGCCCTGCCTCATCTCTATCCTCAGCATCAGCCTCAGCTCAGGTCCTGCCTCAGCTCAGGTCATGCCTCAGCATCAGCCTCAGCTCAGGTCCTGCCTCATCCCTATCCTCAGCTCCAGGTTCAGCTCAGGTCCTGCCTCAGCCTCAGCTCAGGTCCTGCCTTTGCCTCCCTCAGTCTCAGCTCAGGCCCTGCCTCATCCCTATCCTCAGCTCCAGGTTCAGCTCAGGTCCAGCCTCAGCCTCCCTTAGCCTCAGCTCAGGTCCTGCCTCAGCCTCATCTCAGGCCCTACCTCATCCCTATCCTCAGCTCCAGGGTCACCTCAGGTCCTGCCTCAGCTCAGGTCCTCCTTTATCCCTATCCTCCGCTCCAGGTTCAGTTCAGGTCCTGCCTCATCCCTATCCTCAGCGCCAGGTTCAGCTCAGGTCCTGCCTCATCTCAGGTCCTGCCTCAGCCTCAGCTCAGGTCCCTCCTCAGCCCCAGCTCAGGTCCTGCCTCCGCCTCCCTCAGTCTCAGCTCAGGCCCTGCCTCATCCCTATCCTCAGCGCCAGGTTCAGCTCAGGTCCCGCCTTAACTTCTTCGGGCTCCCCCCCCCCCCCACCTCTGGCTCAGTGCACCCCAGCACAGCCTCAGACATGTGCATCCTGTAATAACATGCCCTGTTCCATGCCCACGCGCGCGGGTCCCATGTGCCAGCGGTGCAGGGGATGGGGGAGCCCCCCACGCACTCGCAGGAGGTGGCACCGACCCTTGCCACACCAGAGCCATCACCTGCCTTCACTGGAATATTCCTGCCCGCCTCTAGCGCCCTCGGACTTCCAGGCGCGCCATTTATCAGCAGGAAGACAAGCTTGTTATACAATTTGTCAAGGCTGTGTTTCCTGCTGGAAATGAAGAATTGTAATTCATTTTGAGCACTGTGCTCAAGCGTAATAAATTGTTTCCCGCTGCATTAGCGGGGAGAAAAGTTAGCTTTTTGTCCGTCGTTTCCCAAGATGGTTTTAGCGACGGTGAAATGGAACAAAAAACAGTGAGAATAACCAGGTAAGCGATCTTCAAAGTCAGCCAAAGTGGTGATGCCTCCTTTCCATCTGTCTGCCCCGCCGCCCCCTTGATGCCCCTGTGGCTGGCAGCTCCGACCCTTTGTTCCGCTCACTGATGCCCTTTCTTGCTGGCACCTCTGTTCCTTGGTTCTGTTCCTTGATGCCCCTGCTGCTGGCACCTCCGATCCTTGGCTCTGTTCCTTGATGCCCCCTGTTGCTGGCACCTCAGTCCCTTGGTTCTGGTTCTTGATGCCCCCTGCTGCTGGCACCTCAGTCCCTTGGTCCTGGTCCTTGATGCCCCCTGCTGCTGGCACCTCAGTCCCTTGGCTCTGGTCCTTGATGCCCCCTGTTGCTGGCACCTCAGTCCCTTGGTTCTGCTCCACGATGCCCCCTGTTGCTGGCACCTCAGTTCCTTGGTTCTGTTCCTTGATGCCCCCTGTTGCTGGCACCTCAGTTCCTTGGTTCTGGTCCTTGATGCCCCCTGTTGCTGGCACCTCAGTTCCTTGGTTCTGTTCCTTGATGCCCCTGCTGCTGGCACCTCCGATCCTTGGCTCTGTTCCTTGATGCCCCCTGTTGCTGGCACCTCCATCCCTTGGTTCTGGTCCTTGATGCCCCCTGTTGCTGGCACCTCAGTTCCTTGGTTCTGTTCCTTGATGCCCCCTGTTGCTGGCACCTCAGTTCCTTGGTCCTGGTCCTTGATGCCCCCTGTTGCTGGCACCTCAGTCCCTTGGTTCTGGTTCTTGATGCCCCCTGTTGCTGGCACCTCAGTCCCTTGGTTCTGGTCCTTGATGCCCCTGTTGCTGGCACCTCAGTCCCTTGGCTCTGTTCCTTGATACCCCCTGTTGCTGGCACCTTCATTCCTTGGTTCTGTTCCTTGATACCCCCTGTTGCTGGCACCTTCATTCCTTGGCTCTGTTCCTTGATACCCCCTGTTGCTGGCACCTTCATTCCTTGGCTTGGTTCCTTGATGCCCCCTGTTGCTGGCACCTCAGTCCCTTGGTTCTGGTTCTTGATGCCCCTGTTGCTGGTACCTTCGTCCCTTGGTTCTGGTCCTTGATGCCCCCTGTTGCTGGCACCTCAGTTTCTTGGTTCTGGTTCTTGATGTACCCTGTTGCTGGCACCTCAGTCCCTTGGCTCTGTTCCTTGATACCCCCTGTTGCTGGCACCTTCATTCCTTGGTTCTGTTCCTTGATACCCCCTGTTGCTGGCACCTTCATTCCTTGGCTCTGGTCCTTGATACCCCCTGTTGCTGGCACCTTCATTCCTTGGCTCTGTTCCTTGATGCCCCCTGTTGCTGGCACCTCAGTCCCTTGGTTCTGGTTCTTGATGCCCCTGTTGCTGGTACCTTCGTCCCTTGGCTCTGTTCCTTGATGCCCCCTGTTGCTGGCACCTCAGTTCCTTGGTTCTGTTCCTTGATGCCCCCTGTTGCTGGCACCTCAGTCCCTTGGTTCTGGTCCTTGATGCCCCTGTTGCTGGCACCTCAGTCCCTTGGTTCTGGTCCTTGATGCCCCTGTTGCTGTCACCTCTGTTCCTTGGTTCTGTTCCTTGATGCCCCTGCTGCTGGCACCTCCGATCCTTGGCTCTGTTCCTTGATGCCCCCTGTTGCTGGCACCTCCATCCCTTGGTTCTGGTCCTTGATGCCCCTGCTGCTGGCACCTCAGTCCCTTGGTTCTGGTTCTTGATGCCCCCTGTTGCTGGCACCTCAGTTCCTTGGTTCTGTTCCTTGATGCCCCCTGTTGCTGGCACCTCAGTTCCTTGGTTCTTATCCTTGACGCCCCCTGTTGCTGGCACCTTCATTCCTTGGTTCTGGTTCTTGATGCCCCTGCTGCTGGCACCTCAGTCCCTTGGTCCTGGTCCTTGATGCCCCATGCTGCTGGCACCTCAGTCCCTTGGCTCTGTTCCTTGATGCCCCCTGTTGCTGGCACCTCAGTTCCTTGGTTCTGTTCCTTGATGCCCCCTGTTGCTGGCACCTCAGTCCCTTGGTTCTGGTCCTTGATGCCCCTGTTGCTGGCACCTCAGTTCCTTGGTTCTGGTCCTTGATGCCCCCTGTTGCTGGCACCTCAGTTCCTTGGTTCTGGTCCTTGATGCCCCTGTTGCTGGCACCTCAGTCCCTTGGTCCTGGTCCTTGATGCCCCCTGTTGCTGGCACCTCAGTCCCTTGGTTCTGTTCCTTGATGCCCCCTGTTGCTGGCACCTCAGTTCCTTGGTCCTGGTCCTTGATGCCCCTGTTGCTGGCACCTCAGTTCCTTGGTTCTGGTCCTTGATGCCCCCTGTTGCTGGCACCTCAGTTCCTTGGTTCTGGTCCTTGATGCCCCCTGTTGCTGGCACCTCAGTTCCTTGGTTCTGGTCCTTGATGCCCCTGTTGCTGGCACCTCAGTTCCTTGGTCCTGGTCCTTGATGCCCCCTGCTGCTGGCACCTCAGTCCCTTGGTCCTGGTCCTTGATGCCCCCTGTTGCTGGTACCTTCGTCCCTTGGCTCTGTTCCTTGATGCCCCCTGTTGCTGGCACCTTCATTCCTTGGTCCTGGTCCTTGATGCCCCCTGTTGCTGGCACCTCTGTTCCTTGGTTCTGGTCCTTGATGCCCCCTGTTGGTGGCACCTCAGTTCCTTGGTTCTGTTCCTTGATGCCCCCTGTTGCTGGCACCTCAGTTCCTTGGTTCTGGTCCTTGATGCCCCCTGTTGGTGGCACCTCCGTTCCTTGGTTCTGTTCCTTGATGCCCCCTGTTGCTGGCACCTCTGTTCCTTGGTTCTGTTCCTTGATGCCCCCTGTTGCTGGCACCTCAGTTCCTTGGTTCTGTTCCTTGATGCCCCCTGTTGCTGGCACCTCAGTTCCTTGGTTCTGTTCCTTGATGCCCCCTGTTGCTGGCACCTCAGTTCCTTGGTTCTGGTCCTTGATGCCCCCTGCTGCTGGCACCTCAGTTCCTTGGTTCTGTTCCTTGATGCCCCCTGTTGCTGGCACCTCAGTTCCTTGGTTCTGTTCCTTGATGCCCCCTGTTGGTGGCACCTCAGTTCCTTGGTTCTGTTCCTTGATGCCCCCTGTTGCTGGCACCTCTGTTCCTTGGTTCTGGTCCTTGATGCCCCCTGTTGCTGGCACCTCAGTTCCTTGGTTCTTATCCTTGATGCCCCCTGTTGCTGGCACCTCAGTTCCTTGGTTCTTATCCTTGATGCCCCTGTTGCTGGCACCTCAGTTACTTGGCTCTGGTCCTTGATGCCCCCTGTTGCTGGCACCTTCATTCCTTGGTTCTTATCCTTGATGCCCCCTGCTGCTGGCACCTCTGTTCTTTGGTTCTGTTCCTTGATGCCCCCTCCTGCTGGCACCTCAGTTCCTTGGTTCTTATCCTTGATGCTCCCTGTTGCTGGCACCTCAGTTCCTTGGTTCTGGTTCTTGATGCCCCCTGTTGCTGGCACCTCCATCCCTTGGTTCTGGTCCTTGATGCCCCCTGTTGCTGGCACCTCTGTTCTTTGGTTCTGTTCCTTGATGCCCCCTGTTGCTGGCACCTTCATTCCTTGGTTCTGGTCCTTGATGCCCCCTGTTGCTGGCACCTCTGTTCCTTGGTTCTGGTCCTTGATGCCCCCTGTTGGTGGCACCTCAGTTCCTTGGTTCTGTTCCTTGATGCCCCCTGTTGCTGGCACCTCAGTTCCTTGGTTCTGTTCCTTGATGCCCCCTGTTGCTGGCACCTCAGTTCCTTGGTTCTGGTCCTTGATACCCCCTGTTGCTGGCACCTCTGTTCCTTGGTTCTGTTCCTTGATGCCCCCTGTTGCTGGCACCTCAGTTCCTTGGTTCTGTTCCTTGATGCCCCCTGTTGCTGGCACCTCAGTTCCTTGGTTCTGGTCCTTGATGCCCCCTGTTGCTGGCACCTCTGTTCCTTGGTTCTGTTCCTTGATGCCCCCTGTTGCTGGCACCTCAGTTCCTTGGTTCTGTTCCTTGATGCCCCCTGTTGCTGGCACCTCAGTTCCTTGGTTCTGGTCCTTGATGCCCCCTGCTGCTGGCACCTCAGTTTCTTGCTTCTGTTCCTTGGTGCCTCCTGTTGCTGGCACCTCAGTTCCTTGGTTCTGTTCCTTGACGCCCCCTGTTGCTGGCACCTCTGTTCCTTGGTTCTGTTCCTTGATGCCCCCTGTTGCTGGCACCTCAGTTCCTTGGTTCTGTTCCTTGATGCCCCCTGTTGATGGCACCTCAGTTCCTTGGTTCTGTTCCTTGATGCCCCCTGTTGCTGGCACCTCTGTTCCTTGGTTCTGGTCCTTGATGCCCCCTGTTGCTGGCACCTCAGTTCCTTGGTTCTTATCCTTGATGCCCCCTGTTGCTGGCACCTCAGTTCCTTGGTTCTTATCCTTGATGCCCCTGTTGCTGGCACCTCAGTTACTTGGCTCTGGTCCTTGATGCCCCCTGTTGCTGGCACCTTCATTCCTTGGTTCTTATCCTTGATGCCCCCTGCTGCTGGCACCTCTGTTCTTTGGTTCTGTTTCTTGATGCCCCCTGTTGCTGGCACCTCAGTTCCTTGGTTCTGGTCCTTGATACCCCCTGTTGCTGGCACCTCCATCCCTTGGTTCTGGTCCTTGATGTCCCTGTTGCTGGCACCTCAGTTCCTTGGTTCTTATCCTTGATGCCCCCTGTTGCTGGCACCTCAGTTCCTTGGTTCTTATCCTTGATGCCCCTGTTGCTGGCACCTCAGTTACTTGGCTCTGGTCCTTGATGCTCCCTGTTGCTGGCACCTCAGTTACTTGGCTCTGGTCCTTGATGCCCCCTGTTGCTGGCACCTCAGTCCCTTGGTTCTGGTCCTTGATGCCCCTGTTGCTGGCACCTCCATCCCTTGGTTCTGGTCCTTGATGCCCCCTGTTGCTGGCACCTCTGTTCCTTGGTTCTGTTCCTTGATGCCCCCTCCTGCTGGCACCTCAGTTCCTTGGTTCTTATCCTTGATGCTCCCTGTTGCTGGCACCTCAGTTCCTTGGTTCTGGTTCTTGATGCCCCCTGTTGCTGGCACCTCCATCCCTTGGTTCTGGTTCTTGATGCCCCCTGTTGCTGGCACCTCTGTTCTTTGGTTCTGTTTCTTGATGCCCCTGTTGCTGGCACCTCCGTTCCTTGGTTCTGGTTCTTGATGCTCCCTGTTGCTGGCACCTCAGTTCCTTGGTCCTGTTTCTTGATGCCCCTGTTGCTGGCACCTCCGTTCCTTGGTTCTGGTTCTTGATGCCCCCTGTTGCTGGCACCTTCATTCCTTGGTTCTGTTCCTTGATGCCCCCTGTTGGTGGCACCTCAGTTCCTTGGTTCTGGTCCTTGATGCCCCCTGCTGCTGGCACCTCAGTCCCTTGGTTCTGGTTCTTGATGCCCCTGTTGCTGGCACCTCCATCCCTTGGTTCTGGTCCTTGATGCCCCCTGTTGCTGGCACCTCTGTTCTTTGGTTCTGTTTCTTGATGCCCCCTGTTGCTGGCACCTCAGTTCCTTTGTTCTGGTCCTTGATGCCCCCTGTTGGTGGCACTTCAGTTCATTGGTTCTCTTCCCCAATTAACTTTGTTGCTAGCATCTCCATACCTTGAATTTTCTCCACAATGCCCCATCTGCCGGCATCTCCTTTCCCTGGTTCTGTTCCTTGATGCCCCTGTTCCTGGCACCTCAGTTCCTTGCTTCTGTTCCTTCACGCCCCATGTTGCTGGCACCTCCATTCTTTGGTGCCCCCTGTTGCTGGCACATCCCTTGATTGGTTCTGCTCTACGATGCCCTTTGTCGCACTAGCAAGTGACTGGAATTTGAGAGTAAACCTGAATTCTGCCGAAGCCTCAGGAAGAAACAGTGACTTTGGGATCAGTGCTGGCCACGAGGATGAATTTGTAAATAACTTTGCAGTTCCCCCCACCTGATTTCTATACCTACGTGCCAGATTTCCACCACTGGCAGCTGTTGTAGTGGCCTACTCACAAACTGCATTATGTGATGTATTTACTAGTCCTACAATAGTGCTGATAAAGTGTTAAAAATGCTATTTACAAACCTACGAGTGTAAATCTCCACCTCTCCTATCTTTTCCATGGGGAGAGCCTCACACATGTAAGTTTACTACTTAGTGGTAAATGTGGGAGGGGCCAGGGGATAGCTGGTAACAGGTCACATTTCCTACTAATGGGAGAGGTTGGGTGAGGAGTAATGAGGGGTTTAAGGAGGGTTAGGGACAGGATCACTGAGGAACGTGCACCCGCCAGTGAAAGAGTAACAACACTGCTATTCACAAACTGCACTTCTAAAGTTACTACAGCCAGAAAGGTACCCAAGGGAGTAGTTAAATACTACAGCTAGCAGCTAGTGAGGCAAGAACCACACATGACCAACCACTCATACTGCAACAACCTCTCATAGAAAATTATGGTAGTAGGGATTTAAAGGAAAATCCGCATGAAATAATGATAAATGACAATAAATTGTTTTAAATAGTTAAAAAGTGTAAATACAAATATTTAATGGTAAAAAAAGGTATGAATAAAATGTATTTATTTTTAATTAGAAAATATTTTAAACTCCCTTTTTTAATTTAAAATGTGATGTAAACGTAATGTTTTTAAACTATAAACTACTTTTAACTAATTCTATACATTGCTTTTAATAATTGTTAATATGTAACATAAAATGATGTGGTTTTTTCCAAGTTAAGTAAACTTTTTCACTTTTCACTCTACTTTACCACAGGGAGGCTCCCCTGTCAGGGTGGGGATCTCCAATGGTAAAGTATAGGAAAAAAAGTGTATTCAATTTGATAACAAATTACTAAAACATGTTTATGTTAAATGCATCAAGGGACTCTGTTGAGGCCTTCCTGGGGAACTGATGTCTGTTTGAGATTTGAGGCCCTTGGCACTAGACATTGAGGGGGTCATTCCAACCCTGGCGGGCGGCGGCCGCCAAAAGACCGCACTGCGGTCAAATGACCGCGGCGGTCATTCTAACTTTCCCGCTGGGCCGGCGGGCGATCTCCAAAAGATCGCCCGCCGGCCCAGCGGGAAAGCCCCTGCAAAGAGGAAGCCGGCTCCGAATGCAGTGGCACCCGTCGCGATGCCAGTGGCCCCACGACACCCGTTCCCGCCATCCTGTTCCTGGCAGTCTTTCGCCGTATCCAACAACTCTATCAAAGGATGGACGTTTCAGATGAAGCACATTAGAGGCAATCCAGACAGTGTCTTCCGGAGCTGTGCCTGGCAGGTGTCACGCTTAAGGCGTGAGGGAAACCTCATGCCCATCACCTCCAGCTTCTTGTTGGACTACACAGTGTCCAGCCTCCTCGCCATCTCTGTAGCCTGGTCACCCTCTGAGTTTTTATGTCCTGGGGAGACCTCGCACTGAGAGCCCCTCCCACATCAATCCTAAACTTCTTGTCGGGCATCGGCTGCGGGTCTCGCAGAATAACCTTTTGTGAAGTCGAGTCTGCTGCTCGCATGTAATAGATTCAAGTTAATAAAACTACATACTTGGTTCACCAGAATAAGCAAAACTGAAGCAATAAATTCAGACTTGTAAGTATCTGTTAAAGAAAAACATCAAAATCACAGCTAGAAATATTTTACGTTTTCTTTCATCAGTTTTATTCTAGACGTATCAATTTTTTTCAGCTGAATAGATGTATTTTGATCACAAGACAATTGGGGGGTTATTCTAACTTTGGAGGAGTGTTAATCCGTCCCAAAAGTGACGGTAAAGTGATGGATATACCACCAGCCGTATTACGAGTTCCATAGGATATAATGGACTCGTAATACGGCTGGTGGTAAATCCGTCACTTTTCCGTCACTTTTGGGACGGATTAACACCTCCTCCAAAGTTAGAATAACCCCCTTGATCACTACATGCGTTTTCCTCTTTTTAGAAAATACCGTAAAATATAATTCTATGATGTTGGTTAGAAGTAAATGTATCTGAGCACCTCACAGAAATGTGATTTGGCTAAGTCTAGAATAAAATTGCTGGAAGGAAATGTGAACTATTTCTAGCTGTGATATTGATGTTTTTCTGTAATAGCTACGAGTCTGAATTTACTAAGGAGTATGTAACGGCCGGTCTAGCAGGTTGAGCTTGCCCAGGCTTATCTGTGTCACAATTGAAGTAAAACAACATATATGTTTTTGTTCTTTCTGCATTTGTTAAGTAATTCACAGGCCCCCAGAGGACCTTACAATCAGCGAAAGTACAAAACAAAGGACATATCTACAAAACCGAAAATTAAACAATAGAACAATGTTTAAGGTCAGAGCAAGCAATTGCTGAAATGATGGATGGTACCCTGCTGCAGGAGAGCTTGTGGGTGCTCCCCAGGTGTGTAGGACAGTGCTTAATTTGTAAATAAAAAGGTGCCGGTGACCAAATCCCTCCTCTTAAACACACAGCTGCTGCAATTAAATGTGCAAACACGCAGTAGTGAGGCAGCGTAAACCTCAAGCCATCTCGGGCCTCTTTAATCCATTTACAGCCACTCCCTGCCCCTCCAGCTCACTCTTGCAGTATTCTCCCATTGTGATGCTTTTCCGTCTTTCCTATGTGTGTCTTTTGCTCACAGTAAATGCTTGAGGCAGAAAAGTAAGTGCTGACCCTCAAAAATAAGTGCCAGTGCTCACCGGAAACAACAAGCACAAATTAAGCACTGGTGTAGGGTGGCAGTTTTTGAAAGGATTTCTAGCTTTAAATAGAGTCAGTGCAGATTAGAGATGAGGGTTTTTACATGGTACCCCTCTTAGCTATTGTAACAATGTGCTGCGTGTTGTGTGGACAGACGTGGAATTGTAACACGGGCAGAATACATCTCCTCCGTCTGTGTGAAACAGCTCCAGTGCCTGGATTACCAACCATGTTCACATCTCGGCGTTGGCTCAACATCCTGTGATTCTGGGCAAGTCACTGAGGGCCACATGGGCAAATGTCAGGTTTGGCGGCTCGCAAATTGCGAGTCTTAGTGACTCTCAATTTGCAAGTCGCAAAATCTTATGTACAACAATGTCTCAGACACTTAGCAAACCCAAATGGCTCGCAAGGGACCTGCCTCATTAATATTCATGAGGCAGGTCACGAATTGCGACCCATTTGGATATGGCTGCACTCACAGGGATGGCGGACTGCTTAAAGGAGGGCTTCATTTCAAGAATAAAAATAAAATGTTTCAGTTTCATTTTTTCAGAGCAGGCGGTGGTCCATGCGACCGCTCCCTGCTCTGAAAAAATGCCTGTCCCCCGATTCACAAAGGGGAAGGGTTCCCTTCGGGACCCCTTCCCATTTGTGAATGGGTTACCACCAATTTCAAATTGGTGGTAACAGTGATTGTTTTGCGACAGCATTCCCGGTTGCAAAACAATCGGACATCCCCCCTACGACTCGCTATTAGAAGGGATGCCCTTTAAACGCCACTTCCTAAATGCAACTCGCAAACCTTTTTTGTAATTCAGTAAATAGATTACCAAATCGCAAAATAGCATTTGTACATACCAAAATGCTTTTTTCTCTGCGCAAACAGCCTGAATCGGGCCGTTTGCACACAGAAAAAAGCTTTCTACATCTGGCCTTGCCTACCAAAAAATGAATCTGTCCTTGTGCAGTGTAACTGGTGCTCATGTAAAGCGCTCCAATACCCTCGGGTCGTGTTTGTGCTATATAAAAATGCAATAAAAAAGTGAGATTTTCTGGGCGGGATCACTCGTTCAGAGTTTCTCAGGAGATGAAACTGGTAAAAAAAAAAAAAAAAAATGATTTAGCACGATGTCTTTAATCAATCCAGTCATATTTGTATGTTACAAGTGAAATATTCAGGACATAGTGGGAGAGACAGCTGCTGTTTTCTTTCAATGAGATGGAGGCGCCCCGGGTTTAAGATGCTGCCAAGGACCTTCAGCTTCACAAGGGATGAATGAAAACCCTCTTATAGCGCCTGGAATATATGGTGACAGCACCAGTGCACAGCACCAAAGTTACACAAATACCCTGGAGGGATACTGGGTGTTTACTGAAAGTACCCTGTAATTCTCAAATGGAGCAAAGACTAAAGAAACACCATGAGGTTTGGAAGAGTTATCTACCTACAGAACAAACTTCAAGAAACTGCATGAAAATAAGAAGCAGAGACATGAGGCGGTGTGAAGGGGGCTGTAAGGTGCATGTGAGGCCTGCTTCAGAAAGGGAACCATTTGAAACCACCACAATAAAGGCTCCTAGATGTACCTTCACAAAACGTATCGCTGGCTTAGAAACAAAAGGTGCAGGATATTTTCCAAGCCGTCACAAACCGCCATCAAGCCAGGGCAGCCCCTCTGCTGTGGCGGAGGAGCGTAGCCCCGCTCTAAAGGCAGAAAAGTAAAGGGATAATAAAAGTATTTTAATATCACTTTATTTTTCTGCCTAGTTAGGGTGGAGCCAGGATCCTCCACGTCACCAGGGAGGAGGAGTGGTAGGTGCACTTCTAAGTGCGCATGTCAGTTTGGCTAGCCATCTTAGGCCGGCCAAACTGATACGCTGCCTTTTAACTCTACACCCGGTTATGTTTCCCGGCTGGATGGAGACCAAGAGCAGACTCCCACTCCCTTCCTGCCCACTGAGGTGAATCCCAGCGCCTCTCTCATGCTGGTAACAGCATGAGAGAAGCATCCGGATTGGGTGGAAAGAGAAGGAAGAAGAGAAGAAGAATCGAGGCAACTGGAGTGTCAGAACACTGAGGCAGCAGGTACGTTTTTTTTTATTTTTATTATTATTATTATTAACGCTAATGCCCCCCAACCCCCTGCTCAGTGCACCACCCCCACCCCACAATCCTTCCTGGCAGCAGCCGCTACCGCATCAACACTTTGTCTAACCTGAGAGACGTATATATACATCACAAATCCGTGGCAGTAGGTTTCACCAATGACAACTCCGAGGCGCAGCCACCTCCAGGGGTCTGGCCCAATCAGAAATCATTCTGTAATAAACTTCCAAATGTACACCGCACTCTATGTAATGCAGGTTTTCCTCTGAAAAGTTGTGGACTTAGCAGGTTTTACAAATTTCAAGACAAAAGGTGGATACATTTAGAAAATAAGTGCTGCACAAACTCAATGATAGGAAGAATTTGCTCATAACCAAAAATGCTTGAAAACTGAAACTCTACAAAAACCTTTTTATTCCGTAATTTGGTCCACAGGTGAAAAGATGACCATATTTGCAAATTTCACAGTGTGCCAAGTTTCTCACCTTCACAGAATTGGCAACTGTGGGATTTAAATTTTGGGCAACCCTAGTATTCACATGATTAAGTATTCATAACTCACTGCAGACTCACTCAATGAACCCAGAAATCCTACATTTTGCGAGACCACTGCGTGCCCCCAGCCAGAGGCATGCTAAGTCTTGAAGGCTTTTCCAAAGTCAGCTGTGTTTATGCCAGAACATCAGCAAGGGAAGAGGACTGTAACAGCTTTTGAGTCTGAGGAGACTCTGAATCGTGTGTGATTCCCCTCCCCCATAGTTTCTGGGTCAGACTTTCTGCCCCCCAGCCCAGTCCAATTTAGTTTTGTCATGCTTACAGTTGCACTGAAGCAATGTCATGAAGATCTGCAACTTCCAAAAAATTGCAAAACAAGGGCAAACTTAGGGCCAGATTTAAGAGCCCCTAGCGCCACCTTGCCCCACAGTAGTGTCATTTTTTTACACTAATGTGGCCCAACAAGGCCAAAATTGCTGCGCCAAATTTACAAACTGTAGCAAAACATGCATTATGCCACTTTGTAACCCTTTGAGCTACATCATGCCTGTGCCAGGCATAATGTACACAAAGGGGCCGTTCCCCTGTTAGGGTGGCCGAACAAATGACACAAACAAATTTAAGAGATTTCTTTGCGTCATTTTTTTCAGCAATTTTAACTCCTGCTCAGAGCAGGCGTTAAAAGGAGGCTCCCATTATTTACAATGAGCCTCAATGGGCTTTCCAAGAATAGCGCCAACATTTTTTATGCTAATCCTGCAAAGCACTGAACTAGCGTCACAAATTATGAAGCTAGTTCCGTAATACGGCGCACACATGGTGGCATAAGGGGGGGGCACTAAAGGGTGCTAGAAAAGTGGCACTGCACTGAGTGCTGCACCACTTTTCATAAATCTGCCCCTAAATGTTTACATATATTTTCTAAAAAAGTGGAGGTCGCTTTATAATCTTTGTGGAGTCCTTTCGAGTTTTCTTAATTGAAAGGATGACAAGCCCCTAAACATTTACTTATGACAAATCTGAAATGTTATAATGACATGTAGACGCGAGTCAGCAGGAGTCTCAAAGTCACGTGGAGACAGCTGAGTCAGCGAGAATCCTATAGTCATGTGCAGACAGAGTCAGCAGGAATCTTATAGTCATGTGTAAACAGCTGAGTCACATGTGTAGACAGATGAGTCATCAGGAATCTGATAGTCACATATGTAGAAAGCGGAGTCAACAGGAATCGAATAGTCACATGTGTAGGGAGCTAAGTCAGCAGGACTCTTATAGTCAAGTGTAGACAGCTGAGTCAGCAGGACTCTCATAGGTCTGTGTAGAGAGCTGAGTCAGCAGGAATCTTATAGTCACATGTAGACAGCTGAGTCAGCAAGACTCTCATAGTCACGTGTAGACAGCTTAGTCAGCAGGACTCTCATAGTTCTGTGTAGAGAGCGGAGTCAGCAGGACTCTCATAGTCATGTGTAGAGAGCGGAGTCAGCAGGACTCTTATAGTCACGTGTAGAGAGCTGAGTCAGCAGGAATCATATAGTCACATGTAAACAGCTGAGTCAGCAGGACTCTCATAGTTCTGTGTAGACAGCTGAGTCAGCAGGACTCAGTCACGTGTAGGGAGCTGAGTCAGCAGGACTCTCATAGTCACGTGTAGAGAGCTGAGTCAGCAGGAGTCTCATAGTCACGTGTAGAAAGCTGAGTCAGCAGGACTCTTATAGTCACGTGTAGAGAGCTGAGTCAGCAGGAATCATATAGTCACATGTAAACAGCTGAGTCAGCAGGACTCTCATAGTTCTGTGTAGACAGCTCAGTCAGCAGGACTCAGTCACGTGTAGGGAGCTGAGTCAGCAGGACTCTCATAGTCATGTGTAGAGAGCTGAGTCAGCAGGACTCTCATAGTCACGTGTAGAAAGCTGAGTCAGCAGGACTCTCATAGTCACGCGTAGAGAGCTGAGTCAGCAGGACTCAGTCACGTGTGGACAGCTGAGTCATCAGGAATCTTATAGACAGATATGTAGACAGCTCAGTCAGCAGGACTCTCATAGTCATGTGTAGAAAGCTGAGTCAGCAGGACTCTCATAGTCATGTGTAGACAGCTGAGTCATCAGGCTCTGCAACTGGTTGAAGACCTAAACCTGCCACGGTTGCATCACATGGAAGAACATTCATGGACAAGGGTTTGCATCTGTACGAATCCCACATAATGTCCTAAATGTGTCCCCCTGGGCCCCAGGCTGTCTCTGATGGTGGGGGCGCCAGGAGTTGAGTTAGTTTTTGTTCTTGTTTGCAGCTGAGACGAGGCCGCGGTGCTTTAGAAGTATCACATATGACAGTCCTATAAAGGTGACCGAGTGCCTGGTAATCCCCGCTCCGCCGCGCTGGTGATATTACACTTTGGGTCTCTGCGCCCAGGCTCCCTCCACAAAGCCCCTTTTTAAGAGCACTTTAGAGTTTTTACAGGGTGGTACATCAGTCTGGAAGCATTTTATTGGGCATCTAATTCCTGTAAAGTCCTTGCCGGGGACAATATCCCCTATAAACAGGGCCGTTCAGGCCCCAATATTGATGCCTATCAGCAAACCTCGAGGTCAGATTTAACGGCGCCTGGGAATGGGCTCTCCCAGGGCTGATTTACTCCGCGTGTCATTTACTCGACGTCTCCTTCCGCCGTTTCAGAGCAGGGGGCTGGGCGGGTCCATTAACGCGGGGAGGGGGAGGGCATGCCAGGGATCCAGCGGGAATGTTCCAGAAGTGACAATATTATCAAGCTTTTATTGGAATGTCCCCTCTATGAGCACCACACGGTCTTTATAGCGTCAAACAGAAATGGTTTTGAAGTTTTACAAAGCTGTGAAATGTGCACAGCGTGGACCATGGCTGGTCCACTAAGAAATGTGCGTAACAAAGTCCGTTTTAAGACAGAAAACTGCTGGTTTTATGGGAATTAGCAGCACAGTCTGAAGAATGGAGCTGGATTCAGGGGCATATGAGGGATGGAAAGAGGCGAGCACATACATGAAGGGGCGAGAGCAGTGTCGGGTGGAGAAGGCTGGAAAACATGGGAAGAGCGCTGAGTCCATGTGTTTGCGTAAATGAAGCATTTCACTCCTGCTGCTGGTAAGGATGGGTGAGTGATGAGAGAGGTGGGGCCTTTCCTTTCACGTGCTTAGCCATGGGTGACGCAGGAGGCTCACTCATGTATTCAGTGTTCTGATATACATGGGTGATGTGGGAGGATGGACATCTCATCTCACGTACTGTTATACATGGG
Organism: Pleurodeles waltl; assembly: GCF_031143425.1. Taxonomy (NCBI): domain Eukaryota; kingdom Metazoa; phylum Chordata; class Amphibia; order Caudata; family Salamandridae; genus Pleurodeles; species Pleurodeles waltl. Next base: position 1,013,583,184 of record NC_090450.1, on the reverse strand, counting down.
TGATGTGTAAGGCTGGGCATCTTTTTTCATGTACTGATATACATGGTGATGTGGGGGGCTGGGCATCTTATTCCTGGTACTGTTATACATGGTGATGAGGGAGGCTGGGCATCTTATCCCATGTACTGTAATATATGGGTTACGTGGGAGGCTGAGCATCTTATCCCAAGTACTGTTACTTATGGGTGATGTGTGAGGCCGGTCATCTTTTTTCACGTATTGTTATACATGGGTGATGTGGGAGGCTGTGCATCTTATCCAATGTAAGTTATACAGGGTTGATGCAGGAGGATGGACATCTCATCTCACGTACTGTTATACATGGGTGATGTGTAAGGCTGGGCATCTTTTTTCACTTACTGTTATACATGGGTGATGTGGGAGGGTGGACATCTCATCTCACGTACTGTTATACATGGGTGATGTGTAAGGCTGGGCATCTTTTTTCATGTACTGTTATACATGGGTGATGTGGGAGGATGAACATTTCATCTCACGTACTGTTACACATGGGTGATGTGTGAGGCTGGGCATCTTTTTTCACGTACTGTTATACATGGGTGATGTGGGAGGCTGGACATCTTATTCAACTATCTGATATACATAGGTAATGTGGGAGGCTGTGCATCTTATCCAATGTAAGTTATACAGGGGTGATGCGGGAGGCTGGACATCTGTACCCCATTATTGGCATCTTATCCCATGTACTGCTATACATGGGTGGTGTGGGGGTGGGCATCTTATCCCATGTATTGTTACTCATGGGTGATGTGGGATACTAGGCATCTTATCCCATGTACTGTTATACATGAATGATGTGGGAGGCTGGGCAACTTATCACAGGTATTGTTACACATGAATAATGTGGGCGGCTGGGCATCTTATCCCAGGTATTGTTATACATAGGTGATGTGGGAGGCTGGGCATCTTATCCCATGTACTGTTATCTAAGGGTCATGTGGGAGGCTGAGCATCTTATCCCAAGTACTGTTACTTATGGGTGATGTGGGAGGCTGAGCATCTTATCCCATGAATGCCATCTTATCCCGTGTACTGTTGTACATGGGTGATGTGGGACGCTGAGTATCTTATCCCATGTTCTTACATATTGGTGAAGTGGGAGGATGGGCATCTTATCCCGTGTATTATTACACATGGGTGATGTGGGAGGCTGAGCATCTTATCTCCTGTACTGTTTTATATGGGTGATGTGGGAAGCTGGGCATCTTATCTCATGTACTGTTTTATATGGGAGATGTGGGAGGCTAGTCATGTTATCCCATGTACTGTTTCATATGGGTGATGCGGGAGGCTGGGCATCTTATCCCGTGTATTATTACACATGGGTGATGTGGGAGGCTGAGCATCTTATCTCCTGTACTGTTTTATATGGGTGATGTGGGAAGCTGGGCATCTTATCTCATGTACTGTTACACATGGGTGAAGTGGAAGGCTGGGCATCTTATCCTGTGTATTATTACACATGAGTGATGTGTGACGCTAGTCATGCTATCCCATGTACTGTTACAAATGGGTGATGTGGGAGGCTGGGCATCTTATCCCATGTACTGTTTCATATGGGTGAAGTGGGAGGCTGGGCATCTTATCCCGTGTATTATTACACATGGGTGATGTGGGAGGCTAGTCATGTTATCCCATGTATTGTTACACCTGGGTGATGTGGGAGGCTAGTCATGTTATCCCATGTACTTTTTACACATGGGTGATGTGGGAGGCTGGCATCTCATCCCGTGTACTGTTTCATATGGGTGATGTGGGAGGCTGGCATCTCATCTCATGTACTGTTTCATATGGGTGATGTGGGAGGCTGGGCATCTTATCCCAAGTACTGTTACACATGGGTGATGTGGAATGCTGGTATCTCATCCCATGTACTGTTTGATATGGGTGATGTGGGAGGCTAGTCATGTTATTCCACGTACTGTTACACATGGGTGATGTGGGAGGCTCCCATCTCATCCCATGTACTGTTTCATATGGGTGATGTGGGAGGCTGAGCATTTTATCTCCTGTACTGTTATATATGGGTGATGTGGGAGGCTGGGCATCTTATCCCATGTACTGTTACACATGGGAGATGTGGGAAGCTGGGCATCTCATCCCATGTACTGTTTCATATGGGTGTTGTGGGAGGCTAGTCATGTTATCCCATGTACTGTTACACATGGGTGATGTGGGAGGCTGGCATCTCATCCCATGTACTGTTTTATATGGGTGATGTGGGAGGCTGGGTATCTTATCCCATGTACTGTTTCATATGGGTGATGTGGGAGGCTGAGCATCTTATCCCATGTACTGTTTCATATGGGTGATGTGGGGGGCTGAGCACCTTATCTCCTGTACTGTTACATATGGGTGATGTGGGAGGCTGGGCATCTTATCCCACAAACTGTTTTATATGGGTGATGTGGAAGGCTGGGCATCTTATCCCATGTACTGTTTCATATGGGTGATGTGGGAGGCTGAGCATCTTATGTCCTGTACTGTTACATTTGGGTGAAGTGGGAGGCTGGGCATCTTATCCCATGTACTGTTTTATATGGGTGAAGTGGGACGCTGGGCATCTTATCCCGATGGGTGATGTGGGAGGCTGGGCCTCTTATCCCATGTACTGTTTCATATGGGTGATGAGGGAGGCTAGCATCTGATCCCATGTACTGTGACACATGGGTGGTGTGGGAGGCTGGCCATCTTATCCTGTGTATTATTACACATGGGTGATGTGGGAGGCTAGTCATGTTATCCCATGTACTGTTTTATATGGGTGAAGTGGGGGGCTGGGCATCTTATCCTGTATATTATTACACATGGGTGATGTGGGAGGCTAGTCATGTTATCACATGTACTGTTACACATGGGTGATGTGGGTGGCTAGCATCTCATCCCATGTACTGTTTCATATGGGTGATGTGGGAGGCTGGGCATCCTATCCCATGTACTGATACACATGGGTGATGTGGGAGGCTAGTCATGTTATCACATGTACTGTTACACATGGGTGATGTGGGTGGCTAGCATCTCATCCCATGTACTGTTTCATATGGGTGATGTGGGAGGCTGGGCATCCTATCCCATGTACTGATACACATGGGTGATGTGGGAGGCTGGGCATCCTAGCCCCTCCATGTGATACGTGCTCTGTTGGTGATATCGTGGTGAGCATATCTGCCTTCTAAACAGTTGTCCTGGTTCATTCCCAGCCAATACCCGGGGCAGATCACCCCGAGCTGTTATAACCTGGGGGGAAACACTCCATAGTTTATTATTAAAGAAATGTTCTTTTTAAGTTGGATTTTGTGTTGACGCTTTAACAAGAGTTGAATATCTCTTTGAAAAACAACTCAATATTGTTATGAAGAATAATCAATAAACTCCTTACCCCCATGACAAGTGTAAGAGTGGTGCAGACATAGCAGAGCTGGATGGGTGAACGATTTAAGCCTGCAGGGCCAGGCATTCAAAAATAAAATGTGCTCTGTGGGCCCCTCGCAGGAGAGGAACAGCTACAGATGTTTGTCGTGGGTGTTTAGGCGGAGCACATTCCGTGGACACACAGGCATTATTTGTGGTGTGTCACAGTGACTATAGGTAATGAACATTGTATCCCAAGTGATGTGATCTATGGGTGATGTGGGAGACTGGTTCTCAATCAGAAAAAGCACCTAGGACCTCCCAGATCCTGTGTGCATCTCTGGTGATGAGTGTGTTCTTCAGTAGCTTCAAGAGATCTTGAGAGACTGAGATTGATGTGAACTAGACAGAGGAACGGGGCTGGTTCTCGATCTGAAATGACACCTAGAACCTCCCAGATCCTGCGTGCATCTCTGGTGATGAGTGTGTTCTACTGCGGCTTCGAGAGACCCTGAGAGATTGAGATAAATGAGAACTAGACAGAAAAACGGGGCTGGTTCTCAATCAGAAATGACACCTGGAACCTCAGAGATCCTGTGTGCATCTCTGGTGATGAGTGTGTTCCTCAGCGGCTTCGAGAGACCCTGAGAGACTGAGATTAATGAGAACTAGACAGATGAACAGTGCAGGTTCTCGATCAGAATCAACACCTAGAACCTCTGGAGTCCTATGTGCATCTTTGATGATGAGTGTTTTGTATAGCGGCTTCAAGAGTTCGGAGAGACTGGGAACTATACAGAGGAACGGTGCTGGTTCTCGATCTGAAATGACACCTAGAACCTCCCAGATCCTGTGTGCATCTCTGGTAATGAGTGTGTTCTACCGTAGCTTCAAGAGATCTTGAGAGACTGAGATTGATGTGAACTAGACGGAGGAACGGTGCTAGTTCTTTATCAGAAAAAAACACCTAGAACCTCTGGGATCCTGTCTGCATCTCTAGTGATGAGTGTGTTCTACAGCGACTTTGAGACACCATGAGAGACTGAGATAAATAAGAACTAGAGAGAGGAACGGTGAGAGTCCTCAATCAGAATCAACACCTAGAACATCTTTGGTCCTGTGTGCATCTCTGATGATGAGTGTGTTCTACTGCGGCTTCAAGAGACCCTGAGAGATTGAGATTGATGTGAACTAGACAGAGGAACGGTGGTGGTTCTCGATCAGAAATGACACCTAGAACCTCAGGATCCGGTGTGCATCTCTGGTGATGAGTGTGTTCTACTGCGGCTTCGAGAGACCCTGAGAGATTGAGATAAATGAGAACTAGACAGAGGAACGGTGCTGGTTCTCGATCAGAAATGACACCTGGAAGTCCAGAGATCCTGTGTGCATCTCTGGTGATCAGTGTGTTCTACTGCGACTTCAAGAGACCCTGAGAGATTGAGATTGATGAGAACTAGACAGAGGAACGGTGGTGGTTCTCGATAAGAAATGACACCTGGAACCCCAGGGATCCGGTGTGCATCTCTGGTGATGAGTGTGTTCTACAGCGGCTTCAAGGGATCTTGAGTGACTGAGAACTAAACACAGGAACATGCCAGTTCTCGTTCAGACACAACACCTAGAATATTGGGGATCGTATCCACATCTCTGGCAATTAATGTGTTCTACGGGTTCTTCAAGAGAAATTGAGAGACTGAGATGAATGAGAATTAAACTGAGGAACAGCACCAAAGATTCTGAAGAAGAAAAACCTATCAGAGACCAGGGATCCCTCCACGTTGTGATCTTGCAGGAACAGTCCCCACTGTTTTTCATTTTCCAGTTGTCTCTTAGTGTTGAGGATTCTCAAGGCCCCCCCAGTCCGTGGTGTTCTTCTGGCCAGGTAAGACTGGGCAGGACATCATCAGAGGTTTGTTTTTAAAAGAATGAGTGCTGGTGCCCAAAGTTTTGCTTAGAACCCCATAGCTGGCACTGCCTAATATGGGGTGCCAAGTCTCAAGGCTGCATAGTCCTGAGCACCTCTTTAGTCCACCACGGACACTCCCTGCCCCTTAGCTCACTCCTGCGGGCTCCGGCCTCCTCTTCCTCACACTTTTGACGTCTCTCTCTTCAGTTTTGCTGTCTCTCTCTCCCTCCTTCTTTCACCCAGGGATGCTTTTCCCTTTCTTGCACTTGATCAAAGTCTGATGAAGGAAAACAAGTGCCGTCCCAAAAACGAGTAATTGCGACCCCCACGAGCAACCACCAGCTCAAGTTAAGTACTGAACAAGACCAGTAAATGCATGAGTAGGCCAGGGTGGGGTTTGTTGAGTTCTTCAAGTGCTGAAAAAACTCTGCAGCGCTAAGCGGAGTTCTGCGAGCTGGGGAGTTTGGGTAAGTCTCGCTGTTTGCACTGATTTTCAGCGTCAGCAGTTTCTCCTGCACTGTAGAATCATCACAAATGGCATCACGCGGAGCACCAGAGGGCGCTAACTTCTTTCACTTGCTTGAGTAGATTTTCTACTCGAGCTGTAGCTTCCTCAACGCAAGCGGCAGCTTCCTCAACGTGAGCAGCAGCTTTCTCAACGCGAGCAGCAGCTTTCTCAACGCGAGCGGCCCCTGCATGCACCAGCGGTCACCCCGACCCTGCACACTGCGTTTGAGGGTGAGTGTGGTGCACAGGCCCCTGCATGCACCAGCGGTCACCCCGACCCTGCACACCGTGTGTGAGGATGCGTGGCGCACAGGCCCCTGCATGCACGAGTGGTCACCCTGACCCTGCGTGTGAGGATGTGTGGTGCACAGGCCCCTGCATGCACCAGGCCCTTGGCTCTGTGGCCGTCACTGCACGTACATCTTTATAAACTAATGACGCGAGATGCTGAATGTATCTGAAAACAAACCCTGGCTGCCTGGGATGAAGCCCGCGCGCCTCACATGGACGAATGTGCTTTGGACGAGTGAAGTGGTCCCCGTAGAGTCTGCTAATGATTGTGCGTTTAACTGAGCGGGGCTAAACGTCCCTGCTCACCAATTTAGGGGGAAGTGTTGGTTACATTACAGCAAGACAGATCTCCCTGCAGCTGCGGGCTGATGAGCAGAGCTCCCTGTGAGATGCATATCCGATCACTTCCCTTCCCAGGGCTCGAGGACACGGGCAGGACTTCCGGTGGGATGGAGTATGGTGGGGGGGGCTGCAGGTGCATCTGCTCAAACATGGGCGCCAAAAACCTCAAGCTCCGACACGTCCACAAACATTTCAATGCACACCTGGCCCCCACTGGAGAGCGCCCCCACATTACCCTTCCACCTGGGGGCAGAGTAGCCCTCCCCACACTGCTGTCACACACTTTACATGACCAGTCTGCAGGGACAGCTTAATGATTCTGGGGACAAAAACGGTATTTAAAACAATCTGTTTAGGAATTATTCAAGGTCATCAGGGTAAGGCTCTCTGCAGAACAGAGCTGGCTGTACATGGGGCCCCTGAAAGGCTGGTGCCCTGGGTCAGAGCTAGCTGTACAGGGGTCCCCAAAAGGCTGGTGCCCTGGGTCAGAGCTGGCTGTACAGGGGTCCCCAAAAGGCTGGTGCCCTGGGTCAGAGCTGGCTGTACTTGGGCCCCTGAAAGGCTGGTGCCCTGGGTCAGAGCTGGCTGTACAGGGGTCCCCGAAAGGCTGGTGCCCTGGGTCAGAGCTGGCTGTACAGGGGTCCCCGAAAGGCTGGTGCCCTGGGTCAGAGCTGGCTGTACATGGGGCCCCCGAAAGGCTGGGGCCCTGGGCCAGGGCCCACTTTGCCTATGCCTTAACACGTCTCTGGTTAGGACACTTGCTAGTAACTCGGTGTGTGTGTTTCACGGATGCATCTGGTCTGGAGAGCCCCCTCCATGGATGCTGAGCCCTGGTGAGGGAGTCAGCTGTCTCATCACTGGGCTAAGTTGTACTCAGACCTGGGGTCAGCCACACTGGTGTGGGTCCAGTAAGTCCCTGCAGCGTGTGGTTTACGTCACAGGTAGCCAAGCCCAGATTTTGGGGTGGACTACCCCCCTTCTTCTTGAGTCCCTGTTATTTCTACCTAGTGACTGCAGAGTATAGCACGCAGGTGAAAGTGCTGCGCCTTAACTCTCCAGAGAGATCACAGATGGACATGTATGTTTAGGTGAGGGCTGCATATATGTAGCATGTTATTCGTGGGAAAGCTTGGATTGGGGTGTGGTCAGCTTGTGTCGTGGAGACGTTGTTACTGTTGTGCTGCGTCATAGTTTCATCCTCTAATGAAGATGCGGGACATTCGCCCTAGAGTCCCTTTCTCTTGTTTTGTCCTGAGCACCAATGCGCCGTGGGCGGTATCAGTGAGTGAAGTCTGTCATTCGCTCAAAGAAGTAAGCGCGCGAAGACCCTAATTGACTCCTTCTACAAATACACCTTGCACTAAAATCTGACGCAAGTACAACACCAAAGAATTTGCATTGCGTAGGATCAACCACCTCAGTAAATGCAAAGGGGGCATAGTGGGCGGGAATAGCACAACGACCTCCCCCCCCCAGGATTTCATGCTCAGTCACACCTATGAAGTCGCAGGGCCTAGTTTTGTGCAAAACCAGGTGCAAACAACTGACAGAAGGAATACTGACTCATAGAGCCGAGTATAGGTTGTATGTGTCAACATCAACTGCAAGGATACTATGCTGCAGAACATTGAAGACCGAAACATACGTCGGTAAGAGTGCTTAATTTGTGCTTGTTGTTTCCGGTGCTGAGCACCCATTTGTGAGGGCCGGGGCTTATTCTTCTGCCTCAAGCATTTGCTGCGAGCAAAAGACACATATGTGAAAGACGGAAGAAGGAAAAACTAAAAAGCATCATAAAGGGAGAAAGTAGAAAGTTGCAGGATGAGCTGAAGGGGCAGGGGTGGCCGTAAATGGATTGAAGAGGCCCGAGATGGCTTCAGGATTACGCTGCCTCAGTATTCAGTGCTGGTGGATTTAATTACAGCAGCCTCCTGTTTAAGAGAAGCGCCGGCACCTCCTAATTTACAAATTAAGCACTGGTCAGTAACTATAGATTTACTATTGCTGGGAGTGCCATGACAATACGCTTCTGGGCAGTGGGACCAGGTTAAAGTAGTTACTTCAGTTGAAGTCACACATGCACAGCTGCAACTGTTCTCTGAGTCCATCTTAACAGAGCTGTGACCACTAGAATATGCAGCCCCCCATCCCCTGACTCCATGCTAACACCCCCACCGTTCCCGTGTCTGCGCCAGAACCTTCACCGGGACCCAGGTGCTTGGTGTGTGTTAATGCATCATTCACAGGTCTGGACCAGCTGTCAGAGCGGGCAGAGTCCTCCTGGCACTCATGATGCCCAGAGAGGTACTGCAGGGGTATGGGAATGCCCGGCACCTCTATGGACCTGGTGGAATGAGCGGTGAGAATTCATGATAATCCAACTACCAGAACACCTTGGGCAACAGCTTGTGAACAGATTCAATATGAAAAGCACTGGGCCTGAATAGGAATCAGTATCCCCCTAGCCTGGGCCCTATAACATCATCATAACCAAAAGAAGGGGGCAGATTAGTTATCTCCTCCATACATTCAGCTCATCGTATGGATTCAATGTTTAATGGTCACTTCTTCAATTTTATTGTTAATTTCGGATGGTATAACCAGGTCAGTGAGTTCTTGGTACCTGCGTTCCCCCAGCCTTGCCTTTATGTTTAGGTCTATAAAACCACTGCCACTTATCATCCACAGGAAAATGGATTGGTTGAAAGGTTCACCTGGAACACCAAGTAGACCACAGAAATCCAAAGAGATGATGGAAGGTCATAGATTTCACAGTTGCCGAGGCTGTTAGTAATGGATCTCCATTTGAGCTACCTGCAGAAGAAAGGTGAGTTTGGCTATGTCTCTGCACTGGCTTTCCTAAAGAGAGAGAGAATGAGAGAGAGACTCTAGTAACCCAGTGGTCTCTACCCAAATACAGAGTATGTTTTAAAATTCCCAGTTGGCAATTGGGAGCATGTGTGGAACCAAGGCCCATATTTATACTTTTTGACGCAAACCAGCGCTGGCGCTGGTTACGCGTAAACATTTTTAACACCGGCTAACGCCATTCCTACACGCCATGCGGGCGCCACATTTAAGGATTGACGTTAGCCGGCGCTGCGGGCTGTTCAGAGTAAGACACAAATGACTCAAACCAGGCAGCGCCGGCGTAGGGGAAAATGGGGGTTGTGCGCCAAAAAATGGTGCAAGTCCGGTTTGAGTAAAAAATCATGGCTCAAACCGGACTTGCGCTATTTTTTTACGCACAATCCCCATTGAAATGACTCCTGTTTTAGCAAAGACAGGAGTCAAGCCCCCTTGCACAATGGCCATGCCCAGGGGACCCCTGTCCCCTGGGCATGGCCATTGGGCACAGTGGCATGTAAGGGGGGCAAATTAGGCCCCTCTATGCCACTTTAAAAAAATAATAATAATACTTACCTGAATTTACCTGTACTTACCTGGGATGGGTCCCTCCATCCATGGGTATCCTCCAGGGATGGACAAGGGTGGCAGGGGGTGTCCCTGGGGGCGGGAAGGGTACCACTGGACTGCTTCCATGGTCAGAGACCATGGAAGTGAGCCCACAGGTCCCTTAACGCCTGCCCTCACCCAGGTGTTGAAAAACGGTGCACATCAGGCTTTGCACCGTTTTTTAAGGCCCGCTTCCTCCTGTGTGTCAAAATGACGTGGGAGTATAAATAAGGCACACAGGCCTTAAAGTCATTTTTGGGTGGGAACGCCTACCTTGCATGTCATTAACGCAAGGCAGTTTCCCGCATCCAAAAAATGGCGTACACAGAGGAATTTCGACGTCCGCTGGGTCGAGCATCATAGAATAAATATGGTGCACAGTTTTGCGCCGAATGTGCGTCAACATTTTTTACGCACATTCAGCGCAAACGGAGTATAAATATGCCCCCAAGTATTTGAGAGGTTATTAAATTACTTACCTCAAGTGTGGAAGGTTCTTTAGATCTCTGTAGGGAGTGTTGCACCATCTTCTTCTTTGGAAAACCAGAGCCCAGAAAGGCAATGGGTGAATTAGCCAGAGCGGCCTTCTCATGGCAACCTGAGAAACTCATGTATAATCCGCATATGCTGACACCTCACAGCTCACATTAGCAAAGACTAGGACAAGCATTTCACCAGCATGGCAATTCAGCAAGTATAATGCAATCACACGCACTGAAGTGCACTGGGTGTCCTCACTGCATCACAAAGTGCCAGAGGCAAATATACTCACAACCAAGCTCCATTCTGGCCACAAATGATGGAGAGGTGGACCTGCTGATGCCAGCATGGCAAACACATGCTTAGCAAGTACCAAGCTGGGCAAAATAGCCCTTACGCAGCTCCCAGATACATAGTGCTACGTCAGTTGTGGAGGACCTAATGCTGGGTCAGGGTTCCGTAAGTCACAGAGCAGCTCCCTCTCTGCGATCTATTGAAAGTCATTGTCTGAGAAAAGCTGACAGAAAGGAAAGATCATGTAGGTATCGCCCCCATAAAACAAACCTATAAGTACTGCTTAGTTTGATTTCAGTTTTATTTCACATAACCAGCACTGCTGTGCACCACATCATCAAAAATGTCTCTACTGCCCAATAATCTCCACTTGCTGCACCACTATCATCCACACACATCAGTTCTTTCCAGGCACCGAACATACGTAACAAAGAGGGCAAGGCAATCCCATTAACACGTTAATTAGCAGTGTGCGAAACCTGTGTAATTTGATTTCATGCAATTATGCTAATTTTGGGGCAAATTATGAAAAATTATATGTATTTATGTGAAATACAAATCCATCATTTAGTGCTTCATTTTAGCGAGAAAAGCGTCCTTGAGTGAATTTTTCAGGATGCATTTCACACTAAAAAAATGTTGCAAAAACACAGTTGACTATAATAAGGGCCGCTCACGTTCTTGTTGTTCACATTATTTTTAAGCTCCTGTGCTATAATGCTGCCCCAGACGGTTATACTGTTCCTACTATGATAATAGGACTGAATATTAGGGTGATGGAACTTCAGAATGTGGAGAATGAGTCCTTCCACACCATCAGAATCACTGACCCACCTCCTGGCTAGCTCAGAGTGGACATTGTGGCAACCTAAGCATGACACTGACTCCCAGGGATGTTGTGGAAACAGATCTTATCTTTTCGCTATTTTACTCATGCATGCCCAGGCGAGACACAAGAGAGATACAAGATACGTTTCCAGTACATTTGTTAAAACAATCATAATCTTGCATAAAGATAATGAATCGCGGTTAGTAGGCAGATGAAACAGAGGGGTTACCAGCATTATAAACATGGGAAAGAGAATGAACAAACCAACCATGCTAAATAAGTTCTACAAGTTCTAGAGGTACTTACCTAACCCTAAGACTGTACTGAGAGCATAGTGGGGGTGCCCTTCTGTCTGGCCCGATCTATGGGATTCGCCTTAGCCCCATCCCTGTGGAACAGTGCCGGGAGTCAGGCTGTAGTGTGGATGGGAGTCCTCTTGGGAAGCTGGTAGATTAGTGCCTGTGGAGCTGCATGTCAAATACAGCATACATTCCAGGATGGTTGTGGCTAGAATGCCCCTCTGCCCCTTCTGGGTCAGTACCTCATTTATTTAATGAAGCCCACATGGTGTTAGAAACACAGCTCTGATGAAATGCTATGCCTAAATGGCAGAAGTGGTCTCCTGAATGAGAAACATAACCACAAGGATATTGTGTACTGTGTTCTTAGCCTTGTACAGAACTAACTGATTATATGCCGAGGAAAGGCTTACTAAAGCAGGCAACTCATACAATATAGTCCTAGAAAAATATCATGCAGGAAAGATGTGTAAAATGTAATTGCCAAAAGCTGTCCAGCTAAAACTTGTAAATTATGAAATCTAATTCAAAGCTAAGAAATGCGGCAACCAACTTGAGTTCCGCTCACCCTTAATAATTTCGAGCTTTGGTGTTATGGCATAATTTCAAGAATTTTGTGTAATGCAAAATTTCCAAAATTACGCAAACAGCATCAGTATAATTTAAATATCACCTGTGCCTAATATTAACATGTTATTAGATACCTGGTACACACTTACACAACTGCCACCTCCCTGTTGACACCACAGCTGCCTGAGTTTTCCCCCCAGGGTTTTCTCGACTGGGATTTCCCGCTCACTGTTCTTCCCGCCAACAGAAGCCCCACCCACCCCAGGACCTACTTAATGCAGGCCGCAGCACAACCATGTAGCGGACACACCACTGGTGTGCCGAAGGTGCACCAAAAGCTAGCCCGTCGGCGCTGTCCGTGCCTGGAAAATGCCCAGAAATCTTGGATTAGCCCTTGTCACCACCCCCTTTCCCCCCCAGATATGGGCTAGAAACCACTAATAGTATTGAAATGATGTAAAGGAGGGAATAATATACTACTTCATATAACAACAGTGAAAACATAAATTAATCACTGAAAAAATCATATTCCTTACAACAATCCTTCTGCATATTTATTAGTGTCACATATACTAACCCACCCCTCAAAACATTTGACATCAACATCAAAAATACACGTAATAAATGACAACACATCATTATATACAGAACAAATGCACACCACAAGACAAATATAAAATGCTAACTCAAATATTAAAATGTAGCAGAAAAACTGTCCAACACCAATCTTCCTAGTTGTTGGACTCAATGTGGCTGTAAGTCCATTTTGAAACACAGTCCACAGAGGAGGTAGTTATAAAACGTCTCCCCGAGCTCACCCCTCAGCCTCACACCCTTCAATGCATATATGACCTCGCAGGCCAGCATCATCAGATCCCATGGTCACAACATAATTCCTACGCAGATGACACCCAACTCATCCTCTCACTCACCGATGACCCCTTCACCACCAGAACCAACTTCCACAGATGCATGACAAGCATCGCTGTCTGGAAGAAGAACAACTGCCTGCAGCTGAACACAGACAAGACGGAAGTACTGATCTTTGGCAACAGCAGCAATGCATGCAACGACTCCTGGTGGCCATCAGATATAGGACCCACACCCACTCCCTCCGCTCATGCCAGAAACCTCTGAGTCATCATTGACAACAAGATCACCATGAAATCGCACATTGCCGTCTCCTCCACCTGCTTCCTCACTGCGCATGCTACGGAATATCTCCGAGTGGCCACCCCTACACACAAGAAGCACTGTGACACAGGCCCCCATCACTAGCCAACTACGGCAACGCCCTCTATGTATGAATCGCTACACACCTCCTACAGAGACTTCAGACCATAAAGAACACCACAGCCAGCCTCAACGAACCCTCATCACACCCCACCGCAGGCAACTCCACTGGCTCCCCGTAGATAAGAGATGCCAATTCCAGGTGCTGACCCACGCACACAAGGTTCTACACAACCAAGGACCTGCGTACATTAACGCCGCTTGACCTTCCAACAACTATTGAGAAGACTATGCTCTGCCTCTCTTTCACTTGCCCCTACTCCTCGCATCTACGGAAGCAGAAGTGGAGGGCGCTCCTTCTCTCACATCGCAGCAAAAACCTGGAACAGCCCCCCCACGCACCTCCGGACCATCCCCTCACTTCCAGAATTCTGATTGACGCTCAAGACCTGGCTGTTTAAATAGGCCTTCCGGACCTGCAAGTGCCTGGAAACCCTATCGGGTGATTAGCTGCGCTTTAAAAATCCTAATTGATAGATTGACTAGTTATGTGACAATGCAGTGACCCTTTGAAGCTATTGTATTGTATAACATTTGTAAAGTGCACTGCAACCAAAAACTGGTATCCTGGTGATGCAACAGTTGGTTGAAGTAGAAAGGAGCCAGAAAAACCCAGGAATAGAACAGGAAAAGAGGAGATTACTGTTTTGAAAAAAGCCATGTCTTCGAGGCTTTCCTAAATTTCAGCAGCTCAGTTTGTGCTCTCAAAGTTGCTGGAAGTGCATTCCACATCTGAGCAGCTATATTAGAGAAGGAACATCCACCCAAGCGGTCTCTATGGAATCTAGATACCTGCAGAATCTAGATACCTGCAGAAGGTCTATCACACCCATGATGACTTTACAAATGCTATGTGTCCCCTTTCTACATTATTTATTGTTGAAGTGAATGCAGGCTTGGGGCACTGAAGCCATAAGGGACAGCAGTGGTATTGTGTCGGAAGGTACTAGTATCACATCGAAGACCAAAATCATAATGCGTGGAAGGCACCAGGTGTCATGTAAAGGGCACTGATGCCATATGGGAGAGAACTATTACAATTTGCTGGGCTATTTATATCATATGGGAGTGTGTTTGTGTCATGTTAAAGGGCCTCAATGCCTTGAAGGTTCACTGTGCCATGAGTTATTGCACTATTATCATGTGGGAAGAGTAGATATCACATAACAAGGCAGTAAAATCTTTCAGTAGGGCAAAGCTGTCATGCGGCAGGGTACAGCTGTCATGCGGCAGAGTACATCTGTCATGCGGCAGGGTACAGCTGTCATATGGCTGGGTACAGCTCCCATTTGGCAGGGTATTGCTGTCAAATGGCTGGCTACAGCTGTCATGTGGCAGGGCACAGCTATCATGTGATGGAGTAGGGCTTGTGCCATTGTACATCTATCATGAGGCATGATGCAGCTGTCATTTGGCAGGTCACAGTTGTCATGTGGCAGAGTACAGCTGTTGTGTGGCAGGGTACAGTTGTCGTGCAGCAGAGTACAGCTGTCATGTGGCAGGACACAGTTGTCATGTGACAGTGTACAGCTTGTGGCAGTGTACAGCTATCATGAGGCATGGTACAGCTGTCATTTGGCAGGGTGCAGCTGTCGAGCGGCAGGGTACAGCTGTCATGTGGCAGGGCGTAGTTGTCATGTGACAGGGTACAGCTTGTGGCAGTGTACAGCTATCATGAGGCATGGTGCAGCTGTCATAAGGCACGGTACAGTTTGTGGAAGGGTACAACTGTCATGTGGTGGGGTACAGCTGTCATATGCCAGGATACAGGTGCCATAAAGTAGCATTTAATTCCCCTTGGCAGAGCACTGTTACTATGAAGGAGACCAATGGCATTATTTGAAGTACATTTCTGTTGCTTGAAGGTTCTTTTGTTATGGGTTTCGGCATGGATTACGTCAATTGTAGCAAGTTGTCGACAACTTCTGCTCTGTTGAGGGGAATGGTTAACAAAAATTTGTGTTTTTTGTCATGCATTGATCATGGAGGTCTTGTAGAACCTATAGTGACGTGTGTTTTCATTCACTGGTGTTGTATGGCTGCTTGTTTCTAGTGGGCGTAGGCCATAGGTTGTTCTGCTTTGCTGTGCTTGCAGATGAGTTTATTTCATCAGGAGTTTCCTAAAGTACAGACTGACACTTTACGACCACTTCTGTGTGCTCTTCAGTCTGAATAATGGAGAAGGAAAATCATCAGAGGATGCCAGCTGTACTCACTGGTACAAGATGGTTACGCGAGAATGTGTTACCACAAGCCCCTCTGGATGCTCGGCCCACTGGCTTCTTGGACAGAAGGACTTCATGTTGTGCCTAGGAGATGCTAGAGTTAGTCTTAGTTTGAGAGCTCATCAAGGCCAGAGCACAGTCCCTGGAGAAGAGGCAGGATGCCCCTCTGGGATGTGCTGGCTACCGAAGGATTTTCTGAACATGACCCTTTGAGGTCTTTCCTTAGTTGAGACGTCAAGCTTACTCCGGTGTATAGATCCCTTTGGTCTGAGGGCCCTTACGTCCTCTTTCGAAGGATCACAGCGGGAATGGTGGAGCCTCCTAATCGGGGCTTGAAGAATTTGTCATGCCTTTAACAAAATTTCATTTTGTTGACCTCTCCTCTTTTAATTGTGCCCTATTTGGTGTGTGTTGAGTCAGTATGGTGCCCTTTTGATGTTGGCACCAAAGGCGGCTGCCTAGTAGTGCTGTAATTTAGAGCCAGCCGGCTCTCCATGGAGTTAGTTGAGAACCTTATGTAAAGTACAAAGAGCTTTATGCAGAGTCTTGTATTTTTTGGAGTCACCAGATTAAACTAGGGGCCGGATGTAAGTAGGTAATGCTATACGACTACCAAATAGCAAATGTTTGCGACTCACTATTAGGCAATTGCAAACACACATGCACAAATGTGTGTATGACACAATTTGTGATTCACAGTGGGTCGCAAATAGACCTACCTCATGAATATTAATGAGGTTGGTCCTGGTATGCAAACCACTAAGAATCGTTAAAATCACAGGAATGGTGACCTGCTGGGTCAGCCGGCCACCATGCCTGTGATTTCTGTGAATCTTTTTAGTTTTTTTAAATGCGGGTCCTTTTCCTTAAAGGAAAACGAGCTGCATTTAAAAAAGAAAAATATTTTCTTTTCATTTTTTAAGAGTATACAGTTGTCCGTGGGACCATTACCTACTTAAAAAATGTTTTATAAACATTCACAAAGCGGAAGTGGCCCCTTGGGGACCCTCTCCCATTTGTAAATAGGTTACCACCTACTTGAAGTAAGCCGTAAAATGCGAATATTTTACTACTGCATTTTGGTCGTAAAACATTCTCACATACCACTGCAATTCAGTATTGGGGAGGGATGCCCTAAACACGCCCCCTTCTTAATTCCACATTGCAAACTCAATTTGCAATTTGGTAATAGGTTACTGAATCACAAATAGGGATTTGTACATTCAAAAAAGCCTTTTTCCTTTTGCAAAAGGGACGATTCTGCGAATTGGCCCATTTGTGAACACAAAAAACGATTTGTACATCTGGCCCCAAGTTAAAGGATTGGTTGAATTCTTGCACGCTGTGCAACCTGCCATGTGTGCATGTGATTTGTGAGTCCTGGTAAAGCTGCTGTGATTTGTGTTTTTTTGCGCATGCGTGTGTCGATACCCAATCTTTGTTTCAGAGCAGCGCAACTGTTTGCCAGGTGGTCACCGGCACACAGATATTTGTGTGGGTGTCTGTCTGTGTGTGTGCGTTGTGGCTCACCAGTGGCTACGTCCCTCCCACCCCTGAGCAGTCACAGTGGCAGGCTCACCTTCCCTTTGACCTTTCTGACACGGTGTCGGGCTGTCTTGGGCATTGAGTCATCTTGCGCCCACAGTTGACTAACATCACGTGATTAGAGCTGGACATGGGAGTCTGGGGACGTGAAATGGGCCAAAACTCACTTCTAAGATTTAGATATCATACTCTACAAGTACAACATGGAGTGAATTTATCATTTATAGGAAAGGGGCCCTTGACAAGACATAGGCCCTCATTATGAACACGGCGGTAAAAACCGCTGTGTTCATGCTGGCGGTCAAAACACTGACCGCCAGCGTCCCCGGATCCCCACCAGCCGTATTAGGAACATTCCTCTCAGCCGACGAGCGGAAACATTATTTCCGCCCTCCGGGCCACAGAACGGCCTTGGCCTGGACATTGACGGCGGCTCCGCATCGAGCCGCCGCCAATGCCTCTGTGCAGCGGGTGCAGCTGCACCCGTCGCGCAGATCACTGCCCGTAAATCGGACAGTGACCTGCGTGATGGGGCACTGCACCGGAGCCCCTGCACTGCCTATGGCAAGTGCAGGGGCCCCCAGGGGGGAGGGAGTGCACCCTTTCCGCCAGGTAAAGGCTGGTGGCTGAGGAAACATTATCCGAGGGGCAGCACCGCTGCCCTGTCGGATAATATTTCCGACCTCCGCCGGCTGCCTGACGGAGGCAGCCTGGCCGGAGGTCGGAAATATTATCAGACAGGGCAGCGGTGCCTGACGGAGGCAGCCTGGCGGTGAGTGAGAGCTGCCAATGGCGGCCCTCATGGGGTTCATGTTGTGGCGTGTGGCCCGCCATGCCAGCTGGCGGTTTTAGCCGCCACCGCCGGCATGGCGGGCCACACAACCATGTTCATAATGACTGCCATAGTTTGGGGATCTTTTCTCAGAACAACTTTGAATTTTGTTCCCAGTTTGTGCTAATTCGAGCCTGCATGATTCCAAACAGGGATCCTGGAATGGGGTCAATCAAACAAAGTTTGCATTTGCCTTGGTGGTACAACATGAAAAAAGTTTAATGTTTATATTGCTAATGTGTAAAAACTAATAAAAACTGTTAAGAAATAAAAGCAGTGTGCCTGGCCTGAGGCCCCAAGAATCCTTGCAGTGATCCTGGGCAGAGCTAGAGGTGGGGTGGGCAGAGAGAAGCAGAGAGGCGTAGATGGAGAACGACAGCGTCACTGCCCGGGGAGCCCCATGGAAGGGGGGGCCTTGAGTAATTGCCCACTTTGCTCCTGCCCTAAATTGTCTTTAACTTCTTCCATTGTCAGTAGTTTTCTTTGTGTTTCCAGGGCAGGACATGCCAGACACAAAGGGCCATATTTATGGCAACGTGGTGCGGTGCAGCCCAGCGGTCATCTCGCCGCACTGCGCTGCGTCACTGAGAGAGGCCAGGAATGCGACGAACTAAAGGCATATGGCGCATTTCAGTACATGCTCCTGCGCAGGTGCACAACAGGCGGCCTAGCACCAACACAGGCACCCGGGGCCACGGTGCCTCCACTGCATGCAGGATTATGTTGCGCAGGAAGGGGCACTTGTGAGAGGGTTTTTCCTCTTTCTGCGTGTGCTGCAGGAGGCAGAACACGTAGCAAGAGGAAGTAACAACGAGAAATAGATATTTGCCCTCGTCACAACCCTCCGGGGGAGTCGTATCTTTTTGGTGCATTCCTAGGTTTACCAGGTTTGGTAGCTCTGGAAATGTGTCAAAAAGCATGGGAGTTCCATGGGAACACGCATGCAACGCCCATGCAACGCCTCCCTTGAGCAGAGTAAGGCAACACAGCGATGTGCACTGCTTTCTGTTACTCCAGAGCTTTAAAGCCATACAAAGCCCAAGAATCTGACTTAGAGGTTTACCTCACACGTGTACCAAGTTGCACGGAGCAAGCGTGACTCAAATCTCTCATAAATATGCCCCAAAGTTTAGGGAGTACCCAAAATTCTAGACTTTGTAGGTGTGCGCGTTATTTTGCACCAAGCTTACCCCTTACTGCATTCTGGAACATTCTGAGCCTGTCTCTTCCCACACTCATCCCTGATATAGTCAGGCGGAAAAATCAACCAGGCAGGAGGATTTTCCGCTCGACTAAGTGGAAAACCAGAGAATCCTAGCGGATTCCCTTTATCCGAGACAGCATTTTCTGTTCAGGGACAATAACTTTGTTTTTGCGCCCAGTGGTGGTTTTGTAAACTGGGCTGATATTTGCTTTGAGCCCAGAGGTGAGAAGCGCTCGAGAGTAGATGCGCGATTATGTTTTTCCGAAGACAAAAGTCTTGCACATTCATTCGGAGAGAGGGGTCGGGAAGTGTGAAACCACTCGCCAAGTGTGAGGAAAGCAATGCTCTGAGCATTTAACACGTAGTGTGTGGTTACAACAAAAATGCAATACTGCGTCCAAAATGGTAATAATACTGGCTCTTTGCGCGGGAAATGGTTTATCATCAGTAAACACCTGGCGTAGGCTTTGTGCTTTTTCATACAGTAGGATTGGCAGAGGGACTATGTCTGAATATTTCTACCCAAGTAGTTTCCAGAATATATATGATATATGTTACGGTGACACAGATATCTACATTGTGGTATGTTTCTGTGAGGAATTAACAGTCTGCGAATAAAAGACCTAGACATTGTGGGAAAAACTGGCCATCCTGATGACCGAAAACCTGCAGAGTCTAGAATTACCGGGGATCTGACTTCAGAGGGCGAGGCCTCGCCGCCACTGTTATGAAACTTAGTGACTCTGTAATGAGGAGAGGCCGGCCTTTCACCCGCAGGGTGGGGGTGCAGATACCCCCTCTGCCTAAAGCGAATATACCGAGTATCACTGGGAAGGACTCCATGGGGCATGTTTCTGATGCACACACACCTTGATTTCCAGAAAATGAGATTTTTCCCCAGACGTGTCAGAGGGGAATCCGACCAGCAGCAAACTGCGGATGCCCCGGGCCAAGGGGGCCACCAGCTTGTCACATTATAGCGGCTCTCATTTAAAGTTATGTTTTCGAGTTTAATAATCCGAGATTGGGCAGAGTTCGCCTTACAGTTTCAATGTGATGATTACCAATAACTCCCCAATCTAGCACCGAAGATGTGATTTCTGCTTCTCTCCGGGATTTAATAATTGGTTCGTAGTTTGTCCACAGATGATGGCGCGCGCTTTGCCGGCCGGTGCAAGCTGGGACCGGGGACGTGGTGGAGCCACAAATATTGAGATCAGCAACGAAGGGGGGCTAACAGGGCCCCGGGGAGGTGAGCGGCATCCTTCTGCACCAGGCCACAGGCCCCATCAGTGATGGATGGGACCCCTCGTGCTATGGGCGCTGTGATTGTAACACCCCGCTCTTTCATAAGCCGCCTCACACAGTTATGTATTTAAAAAAAAACGCTAACCTCCTGTCCCGCTCAGCTCACCATTTCCACTGTTGGAAGAGACACTGGCCTATAGTCTGGGCCAAGGCTTGTTTGAATAAGGCTTCTTATCATGCGATGTAACATAGCGCCTCTCAGATCAGAATAACAAAGACACGAGTCAGGCAGGTCAGGCTCGTGAAGCATCGTTCTCCTTTCTGGCGGGAGGTGAATATTCTCCGAGACATCAGTGGTCCAGGCTCGGCTTCCCATTGGTCGCCCGGTAATGCGGCGTGAAGGTGATTGGCAGGTGCGCCGATGCCAGCAGACACTTGCTGCTGGGGGTCAGCAGCATCTCATGTCTTTGAACTCTTAAATAGGCTTGGAATTCCGGAGAGCATTAGCCAGGCTTTCATTGAAAGCGTATTGTTTCTGGGGGGGCTGGTCCCCCACCCCTCCTGGGGCCCCTCAGAGAGTGCAGGACTCTGCCCTCAGCTGCCCTGCAGTGCCCGCTGCTGTGAGTGCATCATCCGTGAATGAAACCGTCTCTTTGTAACAAGGTGATGTCTCATCCCCGGGTAGGGGGCTGGGGCTGAGGGGCTGGCCCCCACCCGTGCTGGGGCACCTCAGAGAGTGCATGACTGCACTCAGCACATCTGCAGGGCCCGCTGCTGTGAGTGCATCATCCGTGAATGAAACCGTCTCTTTGTAACAAGGTGATGTCTCATCCCCGGGTGGGGGGGGGGGGGCTGGGGCTGATGGCTGGCCCCCACCCGTGCTGGGGCCCCTCAGAGAGTGCAGGACTGCACTCAGCACATCTGCAGGGCCCGCTGCTGTGAGTGCAGCATCCGTGAATGAAACCGTCTCTTTGTAACAAGGTGATGTCTCATCCCCGGGTGGGGGGGGGGGGGAGGGGCTGGGGATGAGGGGCTGGCCCCCACCCGTGCTGGGGCCCCTCAGAGAGTGCAGGACTCTGCCCTCAGCTGTTCTGCAGTGCCCGCTGCTGAGAGAGCATCATCCGTGAATGAAACCGTCTCTTTGTAACAAGGTGATGTCTCATCCCCGGGTAGGGGGGGGGGTTGGGGCTGAGGGGCTGGCCCCCACCCGTGCTGGGGCACCTCAGAGAGTGCAGGACTGCACTCAGCACATCTGCAGGGCCCGCTGCTGTGAGTGCATCATCCGTGAATGAAACCGTCTCTTTGTAACAAGGTGATGTCTCATCCCCGGGTGGGGGGGGGGGGGAGGGGCTGGGGATGAGGGGCTGGCCCCCACCCGTGCTGGGGCCCCTCAGAGAGTGCAGGACTCTGCACCCAGGTGCTCTGCAGTGCCCGCTGCTGAGAGAGCATCATCCGTGAATGAAACCGTCTCTTTGTAACAAGGTGATGTCTCATCCCCGGGTAGGGGGGGGGGTTGGGGCTGAGGGGCTGGCCCCCACCCGTGCTGGGGCACCTCAGAGAGTGCAGGACTGCACTCAGCACATCTGCAGGGCCCGCTGCTGTGAGTGCATCATCCGTGAATGAAACCGTCTCTTTGTAACAAGGTGATGTCTCATCCCCGGGTGGGGGTGGGGGGGGGGCTGGGGCTGAGGGGCTGGCCCCCACCCGTGCTGGGGCCCCTCAGAGAGTGCAGGACTCTGCACTCAGCACATCTGCAGGGCCTGCTGCTGTGAGTGCATCATCCGTGAATGAACCCGTCTCTTTGTAACAAGGTGATGTCTCATCTCCGGGTAGGGGGGCTGAGGGGCTGGTCCCCCACCCGTGCTGGGGCTCCTCAGGGAATGCAGCAGTCTGCTCTCAGCACCTGCTGCTGTGAGTGGAGCATCCGTGAATGAAACTGGAAAACAGGAAAATGGACCACAGATGATTTATAAGAGGTAGATTCTGGGGGAAGGGGTGTTTAGGCTGTTACAACCCCACCCCCCGAACCCCCCACCCCCCACAATAAATGTATACTTTAGTAAATAGCTGGGTGTAGATGCTTTTAGTCGGGTATGGAGAGATGTCTGTCGGATTTCACCAGGATTTTTACAAGCACATAGGGATGAAAACATATATTTACAAACTCGGTTTCCCCTCTCTCTCTCTCCTGAAGTTCTTAAAACTCTGTTATTTTAAGTGCACCTAACAATTCACACCGCTCCCCTGCCCCTTAAGCCTCTGCCTGGTCTGCTTCTCAGATAGTTTTATCATGATATGCCAGTGCGATTCTTGGGAAAAGTGAGTCTCCCCCCCCAAACCCCCCCCCCCCCCCCCCCCCCCCCCCACCACACTGACCAAGCTACGGCCCTGCAGTGGAACTCCAGGCCGGACTGGCCATACCAGGCACGAGGTGTGCCCAGAGGCTGGAAGGGTGGGGGCCGCTTTTGTTACAAGGGGTCAGTTTTGTATCAGTGCAGCAGTTTTAAAAGCACTGCAGAGTTCCTTGTATGTCCAACAGTTTCAGACAACTATAAAAGTGACAACAGCCAGTGATTAATGCATCTGCTGGGGAGAGATTTTGTCTCATCCCAGTTTTGACTCATCTAAGGTAGTGCAGGGGGTTAACATGCCTGCTGCAAAGAAGGTGTACTAAGCAGATTGCAGAACAATATTTTATGTGCAAAGCTCAGTGGGTTTCTGCTGTTGTCACAGAGATCCTTTTGTTACTCTGCAGGTCATAAATTGCAATCATAATGTAGCCCAGAGATGTATGAACTTCCACCGAAGAGGTGCATGCGAGGTGCCTTGTACAGGCTAGAAAGGGATGTTCTTCCCTAGTCTTTCATTCTGCTAAAAAGGGTTTGTTTGGATAGAAGTACAATCTTACTGGTAAAGTCAACCATAACCACTGTGTTATGTTCTAAATCCTGAGTTTGTGCTTCCCCAGACCAAGCTCTCTTAAAAATGCCTCCCTGTGTGGATGAGGTGTGAATCCTACACCTCGTACTCCCCTTTGTGTTATCTAACAACTTCTATGCACTGATCTACACACCTATGAAGCAGTCTCTGTGTGTGTGATGTATAGTGCTCCAACACCGGTGAGAGAGGGGCTATGGAGAGATGAGGGCACTTTTGAAGGGAGATGGTGAGTGAATCATTAAAGAGCCCCATTAAAGATAGTCGTTTCCTGGAGCTCTGTGAGGCCACCAGTTACTACACTTTAAAAACAAATACAATTGAAAATATAATGAACATGTGTTGTAGAATGCATCATTTTTCCCACATTTTCTTGGTAGAAGAACCGCCTCCAGCCGGATGGTAGTGGTCAGGCTGGCTAAGCACTGTATGAGGACTGGTCTCATAAAATGTGCCAGGGCTGCTTTGGGTTCCCAGTCTGCCCTGGATAAAGTGAACAACATGCAGCCATAATGGGATCCCAGAGGGCTTCGCCAACCCCTGGGCCCAATGCCGTTTCACCTCTTGCACTAACGACATCCACAGTTCTGATGTCCAAGAACCAGAGGCCATCACACGCTGGACACAAGGGACTTGACCACAGTGGCCCAGGCTCCTCTCCTCTTCTGAAACGTCTGTAGACCCAGGTCGCATAGACCCAGGTCGCATGGTTGGAGGGTACTTGTGCAGCCGTGTAACTAATGGCTCCCCAACCACCTTCATTTGTAAACTGAATTCCTCTATGTGGATTTCTGGCACAGGTCCACCATTTTGAACTGGGCAGTTGTCATCCATCTCCAAGGACTGTCATCCATTATACAATGGGAGCCACAAAGCTCTTTCCCAAGACAGCCCGGTCTCCTCTCTGTGTCTTGGAGACTTCATAGCCCTGAAGCAGAGACCTCTAGCTCAACGCGGCGCACCTCTTGCAGAGCTGAAATCACGTCCCTTTTGGGGCATTTGTTTTTTCAGAAAAACTGTAAGTTTGAGGGGAAGTAAAATATTTGTATTTCTAAGATTCAGTTTTCTTTTATTTCCTCCTTATTTTTTTTAAAAAAGTAATACATTTATAAAATATACGTTATTTAAAAATATTAAGTTTTATTTAGTAATGTTAAATGCATGTATTTAGTAACGTTTAAGACATTTAAATGTGTACAATACATGCCACTTTAGTATAATTACAAAAAATAAGGCGCACACAATTTAAAATTAAATTATAAGTGAAACATGTACTAATCAAAAGCATTTGTTAAATAAAACAGCACTTATAATTTATATCTGATAAAAACAATTTTAATTTGTATATATATTAATAGGAAACCATTTAAAACAACCCATGCAATTGTTATTATAGCCTTAAAAGCGTCTTATTAAAATACGTTACTAAAAAACTAATTTGTGTCAAAGACTAAAATATGATTAAAACATTTTTTGTAAAAAGCAAAGTTTATCAAAACAAACGATAACTTTAAAAACATAAACTATAAATTAAATATATTCAAATTATTTACAATATTTTGAAGAACTACAAAATAATAACCAAAGTCCATTCCAAAAACATTAAAAAAGGAAACCATTGGAATGCATCACCATAAGTACAATAATACATTGGGAGAAATCCTTCTGCTTGGGGGTGGTGTGGTGACTAGGAATCACATTTACCATTAGAAGTCCAATCTAACAGACATCAGGGAAATACATAGATGAGGGGGGCAGGCATACTACTCTATCCCAAGTGTAATAAATATTGGGAAATACTACCCATCCAAACCCCCAAAATAATCAACAAATTAAGTAAATGTTAACTTATATATAATTTTAAAAGACGCTATCCATCCAACACTCCAATAAACCCAACAACCCTTAAATATTCATTTAATATTTTAGTAGCACAATTAAAACTTTAAACAAATAATTAACAATAGCACGATAAAGCATAATGCAGAAGATAATGAAATACTTTATTAATACATTGTTTTAAAAAGAACCCCCAACATCCCACAACTACAGGAAAACATATAAATAGCATTTTTTTTTAAATAAATGAACAATCACATCGGTCATAAGCCTGCGCCTCCTGAGGTCCCTGTCTCCTGAAGTGTGGGGTCAAGAGCCTTCGACCCTCCCCCCCCCAGAGGTAGGTCCGTGTCTCCTGACGTCTGGGGTCAGTGTCCTAGGCCCCCCCTCTTTAGAGCCCCCCGTTTCCTGAAGTGAGGGATAATTGCCCAGCGCCCTTCAGAGGTCCCCGTCTCGTAAATTATGGGGTCACGGGCCTGCGCCCCCCAAGAGGTCCCCCTCTCCTGAAGTGTGGGGTCACGGCCCTGCGCCCCCCCGAAGGTCCCCCTCTCCTGAAGTGTGGGGTCACGGCCCTGCGCCCCTCAGAGGCCCCCTCTCCTGAAGTGTGGGGTCACGGGCCTGCGCCCCTCAGAGGTCCCCGTCTCCTGAAGTGTGGGGTCACAGCCCTGCGCCCCTCAGAGGTCCCCCTCTCCTGAAGTGTGGGGTCACGGCCCTGTGCCCCTCAGAGGTCCTCGTCTCGTGAAGTGTGGGGTCACGGGCCTGCGCCCATCAGGGGTCCCCCTCTCCTGAAGTGAGGGGTCACGGGCCTGCGCCCCTCAGAGGCCCCCTCTCCTGAAGTGAGGGGTCACGGGCCTGCGCCCCTCAGAGGTCCCCCTCTCCTGAAGTGTGGGGTCACGGGCCTGCGCCCCTCAGGGGTCCCCCTCTCCTGAAGTGAGGGGTCACGGGCCTGCGCCCCTCAGAGGCCCCCTCTCCTGAAGTGAGGGGTCACGGGCCTGCGCCCCTCAGAGGTCCCCCTCTCCTGAAGTGAGGGATCACGGGCCTGCGCCCCTCAGGGGTCCCCCTCTCCTGAAGTGAGGGGTCACGGGCCTGCGCCCATCAGGGGTCCCCCTCTCCTGAAGTGTGGGGTCACAGCCCTGCGCCCCTCAGAGGCCCCCTCTCCTGAAGTGTGGGGTCACGGCCTTGCGCCCCTCAGAGGTCCCCCTCTCCTGAAGTGTGGGGTCACAGGCCTGCGCCCCTCAGGGGTCCCCCTCTCCTGAAGTGTGGGGTCACAGCCCTGCGCCCCTCAGAGGCCCCCTCTCCTGAAGTGTGGGGTTAAGGCCTTGCGCCCCTCAGAGGTCCCCCTCTCCTGAAGTGTGGGGTCACAGCCCTGCGCCCCTCAGAGGCCCCCTCTCCTGAAGTGTGGGGTCACGAGCCTGCTCCTCGTCCAAACGCGAGGCCCGACGGTCTGTGATTGCACCTCGAAGCACTAGTGTTTTCAATGTCCAAACAGTACGAAGAAGGATGACAAATTCTACCTACATTGATGTGGCGCAAAGCAGCCGGGGTACAGCAGCGCACTGACCATGACCCGTCCCACAAGAGCGCTCTCTACACTCTTCTACGTCACACTTTTACCCTTGAGCTACCCTAGGCAGGTCACACCCGGAGTAATGAAGTAAATCTGCCCAGTGTCGCACGAGATGGGCGCAGCACAGGGCCCGGGTTCAGAGGACGCGGCTCGGCCAGGACACCCTGCGCCTAAAAGCTGCTCACAGGGTTTATTAACGCCCCCCCCCCCCCCGGCCACTGCTCGGAGAATGCTTCAAGGAGCTACTTGTATATGCAGCATTGGGCATGGAGTTTGCAACAAAGCAAATCCCAAGAGGAAAGGCCACTGTTGCACAAGAGAAAGAAAGGTTTGCGGGTTTTCACACTCACCAGAGCCTGAGGGCCTGGGTGTAGTGCACGCGCCCTGCCAATGGCAGTGGATAAACACGTTTACACGAGAGCTGGTGTGAGTGCAGCGCCATATGCCTTTCGGACACATAGGCCATCATTATGTCAACGGCGGTAATGACCACCTACCACCGCGGCGACGGCCACCAAAACACCGTCCCCGCAGCTATCTACCGTCCGCCATATTATGACCATAGCCGAAATTCCGCCAGAAGGCTGACGGTAGACGGGGTCATAATCCCGCAGGTGGGACACTGACGGCCGCCTGGCTGGAGACTTAAGTCTCCAGCCTTGCGGCTGTTACCGCCCTGGTGAACGGAGTGGTACATTGGCAGATTGGTTTGAGCCAAACCGCCAATGTCATATTTTGGGGGAGAGTACCGCCAGCCTGTTGGCAGTATTCTTCTCCAAAATACCACCGTCCGCCAGGTAACGTGCTTTACAAATGTTTTGATTGATTGATTAAGGGATCTAATGAGGACCATAGTGCCACACCTGTGCAAAACCCGTACAAATCTGTGCCAAACCTGTGCTAATCTATGGCAAACCCGTGAAAATGTGTGAAAATCTGTGCCAAATCCGTGAAAAACTGGTCAAATCCGTGCAAACTGTGCAAAGGCCATGACGGCCTGAGACAGATCATACTTGTCTAGCACGCTACACAAAGTCAGATCTGTTAAAGTAACATGGCCGGGCTTTACAGGAGATCTATCGCCGGCTAAAACGAGGCGTAGACGATACTTTGTAATTCGCGATATTACCACGCGTGACACGAGGAACTGCTGCATAATTACACATTTGTGCAGGGTTTACCCGCGGCCACTTGTCTCCTCATAATGATTTGTTGGGGTGTGTAAGGCGTATGAACTCCGTGTAAGGCTCCGCCCACTCACAAGTATGTGCCCTGTTACAAGGTGCTCAGGGATTCCGATAAAACACCATTTTTAGGGCAGAATCGGCCTGCGGCTCTTAGTAAATCCAGCACTACTCATTTTACCCTTTTTCATGTAGTTGTTCATGTTTTTAAAAACGTGGACCCTTGCGGGGACTTTCCAGGTGGAGAGATAGTCCGGCCTCATAGCAGGTTAGGACTCAGCAGATAATCAGTGCCCCGAGCAGTGTTTGCCCGCCCTCGGGAGGGCCGGACAGGAAACCAGAACCATCCCTGGCCTAAATGTCCAAGCAGCCTCTGCTGAGTAGAGTGCGGCCATTCTGGCGTCAGTGGGCCATCGGAGCCC
Organism: Pleurodeles waltl; assembly: GCF_031143425.1. Taxonomy (NCBI): domain Eukaryota; kingdom Metazoa; phylum Chordata; class Amphibia; order Caudata; family Salamandridae; genus Pleurodeles; species Pleurodeles waltl. The sequence continues at coordinate 1,013,554,539 of NC_090450.1, read as the reverse complement.
ACCCTGCTCTGATAGTGCCCCCTGCCCAGCTTCCCCCGGCCTTCATCCCACGCAAGAACCAAAGGTTTGTTTTCACTGGTCTGAGACAGAAGTGTCCCTGATTCCTGGGCTGCAGAGGTCTCCTGTTGGGCCCGAGGTGTTTGGAGGTGCCTTAGGTTCAGAGGTCTCCTGTTGGGCCGGTGGTTCCGATGTGTTTTGAGGTGCCTTAGGTTCAGAGGTCTTCTGTTGGGTCGGAGGTTCCAATGTGTTTTGAGGTGTCTTAGGTGTAGAGGTCTCCTGTTGGGCCCCAGGGTCCAATGTGTTTTAAGGTGCCTTAGGTGCAGACATCACCTGTTGGGCTGAAGGTTCTGATGTGTTTTGAGGTGACTTACGTTCAGTGGACTCCTGTTGGGCCGGAGGTTCCAATGTGTTTTGAGGTGCCTTAGGTTCAGACGTCCCTTGTCAGGATGGAGACACAGAGGTCATTTTACTGATCCAAAGTTCAGAAGTCTTCTCATAGGCAAGGGCAGGGCCTTCTGGTTTTCTGCGGCTCCTACTTCAGGTGGTCTACACATAGTCAAGGTGCTTGGAGGTCTGAGGCTGGGCTAGGAGTTCAGGGGGTTTTCTTCTAGGCAGTGGCTCAGAGATCTTTTTAATGGTCCCATGTCAAATGTTATCTAGTACTCCCAGTGCTCCAGGGTCTTCCAGAAGTCGCTTCTTCTATTAGTGAGTGCTTCTAAGGTGTTTCAGAAGACCAGTGGTTTAGAGATCTTATAGTAGTCAGAGGTTCTGAGAGTTTCCATCAGGCCATTGGTTTAGAGGTGTTTTTGTAAGTTACTGGCTCAGAGTTTATCTTCTGGGCCACATGCAGAGCATTTTCTGGTGGGCTCAATGCCCTGATGTTTTCTGAAAGTCCAGGGGTTCAGTGCCTTATAGTTGGCCTTTTCTTCTGGTGACCAAATGTGCAAAGGTTGTCAAATTGAGTCCTCCATTCAGGGGTACAGTAGAGGGCTGTAAAATCACCATTATTCTGGTGATCTAGAGAGTGAGGAAACTTCCTAAAGGTTTTATTTTTAGCACTCACTGGAGGGCCAAAAGCTCTGATGTCTTCAGCTAGATTGCAAAAAGAACAGAGGATGGACAGAATGCTGAACGATGCAAACATTCACCCTCAGTTGCAAGGATCTGGGTTAATCCATCATTTTTTTGCCCACCACCCCAGTTTGGACCTAACCATATTCAAATCAGTCTTGACCCTGTTCCCCATGGGAACAGTCCAGCCTGAATTGCCAAGCTAGGTCCTCCCTGAACTGGAAACAAGCATCCTTGGACCAGTTTCAGGGTATCACCCTTCATCAGCCAGGCTAGCTTGAATCCAGCGGCATAGTGAGCCTGGGACCCACGTCTGGCATACCCGGTGCACTTAGGGTGACAAAAACAAAAAGAACAGATGATGGATGGAATGCTGAACAATGCAAACATTCTGCTAGATTGCAGGCACACAACTCCTTTGCTGACCCCAAGGCGTATAGTTCTTCTGCAGATTTCATGCTTAAAGGTTTCCTTGTAAGCTGACATTTCTGGGGTCTTTGGATGGGCCCATGTTTCAGGGTTCATCAGATAAAGTTCAGGAATTTTCTGATTAACTTGAGAATCAGGGAGTTCACATAGGCTACTGTTTCAGTGGTCTTGTTTGTGGGACCAGAAGCCTTTATATTGGCCCCAAGGTCAGGCGGCTCTGTTGGGGTCAAGGTTGTGTGCTAGTCTTGTGATGAAGGCCTGTAGGACCTCTTGCACATTTCTGGACCTGTGGTCTTCCGGTGGGTGATGGTTCAGTGTTCTTGTGATGGGCCCAGGGAGCCAGATCCCTCTGGATACTGGTTCTTTTTGGCTCTGATTGTGAGCCTGAGATTTTGTGATCCGTCGATCAGCCCCTGTCACCAGAGTAGATTCACGATATTTCAATTTTCACACCATGGAGGAGTGGAGGCTTCATGATTGAAGTTCTGAGATGTTGGCTGGTCTCTAGATTCACAAACATGGTAGGGGTGTTTTGAGAGGACTTGCCATAGGACACTTGGGATACCAGGAACACAAACCACTACTGTGCAGGGCAATAGTTCCCTGACTTAAGCATTAAAAGCCTAAGCTGTTAAGAAAAAAAACTGACATCAAATCTGAAACTAAATCAGGATGTGCCCTTTTTTAAATAACTGCACCTGGGACCATCAGCTGTTTTCCACAACAGCACTTAGTCCCTTTTCTGTTTTAATTTCCTTCCAACATACAGACAATTACTTTGTTCCCACCTCCCCGCCTCTATCCTCCCAATTTTCAGCTGTCTTCCATGCCTGATGGTCTCAGTTTAATCTGACTCACCATGATGTCACTTCTGATTGGAGAATGATGTGCTTGACCTTCACCGACCTTTCCTACATATGCTTCTGTACAATTATCTAAGGTCGTCAATACCCAGGTATGGATTTCACTTCTGGCTCCCACAGACAGTCACCTGCTGAAGACACCTGCAGCAGGGGAGGCCACACAGACACTCACTGAAGCTCACACCTAAAGGACAGGCGTTCAGAGACGGGCATTAATCACTGCTGGGACTTGTCAGGGAAGGAATGAGAGGGAGACGGATCGATCACCGGCTGCATCGGAGCTCTAATGCCACCGATGCACCTTTCGGTGCAGTTTGGGTGCAGACTGCAAATTCATCTAGAGATATTTAGGGCCATATTTATCAAAGATTTGCATCTCTTTTGCACCATGCAGCGTGGTGCAAGGGCGACGCATCTATCTTGTCTGGCTTGATAAATCTAGAGTAATGGAACACAGCACAAAGTGCGGCCAGTGTGTACAGCGTTTATCTTTTCCTAGCAAAACATTATTAACAAATGGGGAAGAGATTAAAATGTTGCCTTTTATCCTTCTGGAGCTGATACATGACATGAAATCAAGTTACTATTACAGAACTAGAAGTGACCCAATCTTGAGCCAAGTTGAGATTCCTAAAATATTCCTCATTAGAGGTATCCCACCACACCTCATCCAAGGGTGATCCTCAGGGACACAGGGGCCTTTCTATGCCCCCTTCGCCCTGAGATCACTCGGGGTACCTGCAATATTCCATTCCTGTATATTCCTCGCTCCTGCTGCCCACTAACTTGTGTCTCGGCTTCGCCTAGCAGGATGCACCAGGTTCTTTGACCGGCTGCCTGTTGTCCGCTATGGTAGTGTTAGCTTTCTATTAGGCAAGACTAGTCCCGGATAGTTCCTGATTAGTAACTAGCAGGGCAGCTGCAAACCTTTTTCCCAAAAAACGATCATAAACCATGTTTATGCACAGGCTCCCAGTTTGCCTGAGAGCGCTCTAAGCAGCATCAGGATTGGGGCGGGGCAGGCTGGGAGCCTGTGCCTGCCTCACCAGCAAGACGGAGGAGCAGAGGAGTGGCACGGGAGCGGAGGTAAGTGTGTTTAAAAAAAAAAAAAAAAAAAAAATATGTAATTTAATTATCCCCCCGCACTCGCGCCGCCATGCCCCTTTCCATCAGCGCGAGCCGCGACTGGTAACGAGAGATGTGTGAAATTCATGTAATTTCAGCAAAGTTTCACATAATTACATGTAATTATGCAAAATGCAAATACATAATTTAGGGCCAGATGTATCAAGCTCCCGGTTTGCATTTCTTAAATAGTACATTTTAAGAAATCGCTATTTAAGAAATGCAAAATGGGATGGATGAAAATTGCGAGTCGGTAATAGCGATTTCTTAAAATTCGCAATTGCTATTACCGAATCGCAATTAGGGAATGGGACTCCGTTCATCCCTAAGGGCCTGTAGGCCCGTAGGTGCGAATGGTTTTGCATTACCTAATTTGCGAATTCCAGTTAGGAATTCGCAAATTAGGTAATGCAAACCCCAGGGTAATGGGGGCCTAAGGCCCCCTTTGATGCACCCCAAAAAATATTTGCTGACATGTGAAGCGCACACATGCCCTTGGGGCATGTGTGCGCTACATGTCAGTTTTAAGAATGCATTTATAATACATTTTTGCAATTGGACATGGTTACCAACCACCAAATTGGATTTGGTGGTAATTGCATTTCCCAAATGCCCAACTCGCATTTAGGAAATGCTTGATACATGTGCTTTGGAAATCGCAAATAGGAATTCCCAATTTGTGATTTCCTATTTAGAGAATCCCAATTTGCGATTCCCTAAATGGAGTCGCAGTTTTAAGGAATTGCTATTTTTGCGATTCCCTAAAATTGCACTGCGAATTCTTTTGATAAATCATGAAAGGCGTTTTTGCATTCGCAAACGGTGGAATTTTGCTATTCGAACCATTTGCAAATGCAAAATCGTTTGATACATCTGGCCCTAAGCGATACATTTTAATGTGAACTTCTTCCTCACGTAAATATTTCAGGTGAGGGCACATTTTGTGCTGAAAATAACACGGAAAACGTAAATGATGAGAACAGGAGTCACTCGCGTTCTCCGTTTTCGCATAGTTCCCATGTTTTCGAGCCCCACCTTTAAAGCCATCCGCAGCGTAATTACGCCACTTGGCATAATTAACATAATGAGTGTAACACGAAATTCCTGAAAATATGTGAATTTTAATTTGTGTTTCCCTTGAGGGTATCAGTAACAGGCTCGCAGCCTGCAAATTCGCCTCCTTTTTCCTACGGGTTTGCATAGATTTCCCTTACAAGTGTTAGTTGATGTCATTACACAAAGACAATTCTTTCCAGGCAACAACCAGAAACCCAGATAGGCATTCAATAATGTAAGTTGTTCAAATTGTGTGTGGAATGTGCAATGCAATTATATAGTCAATCAAATTGTTTTAAAATAAAAAGATACTCATATTATTTTTGAATACACGCGTGTGCCTTGCTTAGCTTTTTTATTACAAGTGACTATAAAGCTGTGTTACAGTCAGGCATTGTTACCCTATTGCATGGCGTGCTTAGCCTTCTTGTCATGGTGATGCAACACCGATCACAAGTATAAAATGTATGCAAACGTAATAACCTTCACAAGTAGCCCCTGGCAAGGATGTATATTACAAAGTGTAAAACTAGCCCCACTCATCCCCCCACGTGTGACCCCAGTCATACTGTCACCTATCAACCCACCAGCCTGCAACATTGAATCGTGTTATGTCAAGATGGGTGTCCCTCCTGCAGGAGATTTGCTCAGCTGCAATTGAAGAATACACCCAAGTTTGGAGCCCTGGGACTCTGTGGCAACATCTGGTTCCTAGAGTGCAAAGGACGCGTATGACCCTAGGGCTGGAGAAGACACCTCAGGGTGTGAAATATTTTATTAATAATGCAAATGCATTTTAAATGCACCCCCTGTACGGTGTAAGGCTGCACACGCCTGCAACATGCGATGGGACATCATCAAATGGTGAATCCATTCACCGATGCACTTTAATCACCGCACACACAGACTAGCTCCAGTTCAAGCGGTCGTGGTAGCCAGGCCTGGAGAAGATACAGGCGGCTACTTCTGAATCGTGATCTTCACGATCGGGGGAAGAGGCGCGTGTCCTGGAGAAGGCACTACCCACTGCACTGGTCGAAGCATTCGTTGCCAGAGTCTTGGCCACGTAACTTCCAAGCACCTAGGCCTGGTTTAGAGTTCAGCGGATGAGTTACTCCATCACAAGTGTGACGGACAACCCATCCACTGTGCACCAGTGTATCACGTGTAGTACCGCAGCGGGAGATCTGTCACGTTTCTGATGGAGTGACCTGTCCGTCGAACTCGAAATGGATATAGGTATTGATATGTTTACAAAGCGCTCGAAGGCTCTAAGGGGCCTTGGCATCAGCGTCCGTAAACACAAAAACAGATCTATAGGTCAGAATCGTGGTATTAAAAAGCCAGATTTTGTGAAAAGAGCCAAGTTTTAAGTTGTTTCCTAAACTGCAAGAGGGTGGAGGATGCTTTCAGGCATGAGGGGAGCATATTCCATTGTTTTATAGTGACATCTGAAAGACTTCTCCCTCCCCAAGTGGCTCTCCCCGTTATTGGTCTCACCATTGATTTAGTGCAGGTGCAGGGGAGGGATCTCCTTGGAGTGCACCAACAAAAAACTTTTCTCAAATAGAGTGGGCCCAACTCAGGAAGCACTTCGTAAGCCAAACACAACACTTTAAAAGCCAATCTTTTCTCAACTGAAAGCCAATGGAGCTGCTTGATAATTTGAGAGACTGATTTGAGTTTAGGAATTTTCACGAGGAAACGAGCGGCTGCATTTTGCAGTGCGTAGTTTACTCATGTCCGTTTTGGATGCCCATGTGACTGGCATTGCATTAATCGATCTTAGAAATCTCGAAGGCGATGATTGCTGATTTTTGTGAATCAAAAGGCCCTTAATCTCCAGTAATGGAAGTGGTACCACTCCTATGCCAGGAGGCCGTACCGACCCAACACAACACTCTCTACTCTTGCGCAGAATGTCAGTCTTGTTGACTTCTAACTTTAAAAAGTTGTGTTTCCTACATTATTGAATCACAACCAGGCAGATGGATCGATTAGCCAGAGAACAAGATGCTTCATTGTCCTGGTGGAAGATCTAGTGGGGGTCATTGGGATCGTCTGAACAAATGATGACCTGAGACAGAGGAGAGGCAGACAAAGATATGCAAAATGATGAGTGACAGGGCAGGGATGATCCCCAAGGGACCCACATTAGTTTCAGTGACCCTTGAGATGAGCAGGTATCGAGATCTAGCAGCTTAACAAGGTCCTCCAAAAACAACACAAGCCTCTAGAAGACAGTGACCACCACTTCTTTCAGCTGGTCGTCTAACATGTAGTGGTTTGTCATGTAAAAACAGCAAAGAGGTTCAAAGGAACCCTCCTGTCATATCACCTTTGACCACCAAGGCCCTTGGCTCTTGAGTAACCATGATCATGGCTGCCTCCATCCCTCTCTTGGGTCTAGAGGCCATCTTTTGGCAATTTTGTAAACCTATGATGGTCTCTTTGCACATGCGTGAATCTATGAATCTGCATGATATGAAAAGAAGGTAGTCATCTTGGGCTGTGGGCCTGATTTAGGTTTGACGGAGGGGAATACACGGTCACAAACATGATGGATTTACCGTCCACCTTATTACAATCCCATGATATCCTATGGAGATCGTAAGAAGTCTTATGGGATATCCGTCATGTTTGTGATGGAGTATTCCCTCCGCTAAGAGCTAAATCAGACCCTTAGTCTGAAGCAAAAACTGATCTTTTAGCGTAAAATGTCAACAGCTTCTTACACACACAAAGTAGATTTATTCAACCCACCAAGGTTGTATTGCTTAAATTGAGATGGAGCTATATACAGACACCTGCGTGGATTTCCCATATAAACAATACTTACTCTCATAAGGCGCCCGCCTAGCATAGCCGTTATCATCAATTTGTCCCGGGACACCACCAATTTCATGCTTAATGAAGTCTAATTTTTAATGCTACCTCGGTTAGTTAGCACCTGATTTACGTGCCGTAGTGAGGCGACCTATGCGTTTCATGAGTAAGAGATTGTTTTCCACACAGAACAATTATCATTATTGCCCAGACGCGGTCCGGTGTCACGCGTAGTTTGTCGGATCAGCAGCAGGCAATGCTAAGGATGATCAGATGTAGCCTCCTCACCCCAGAATGTGCCACCAGTCAAATATTACCAATAACTCAACAAGCATTGAAATAATGAGGAGGCTTTTGGGTGATAAAAATGCATGGGTCGGATGATGTGATTGGCGTGACGATGAGCTGATGGACGGTGAACACAGCACCGACACCGGATGCAAATACAGCTGCAAATTCTTACTGTTGCTCCCATTGATTACCTACAGCAGCGCTTCCCAAACGTTTTGGAACCATGACCCACATTTTAGAGCAACAATCTTTCGCAACCCACCTACCTATAATGGACATGAGGCAGGTGATTTTTTTATGTAACGAAAGCATCAGGTTGTGGCGCACCGTTGTATTACTGACAGCACATTTTCCAATTAAATGGTCACTCAGGGGCTTGTTTATGGGGATTTGGCGTGAACATTGCTGTGCGTCTTCTTGCTACGCTGCTCTGTGTCAATGTGAAAGGACATATAAGCACCTGATTTATGCAATACGTGCATTCCTGTCCTTTCCCCTGTACTGGCACCGTTTTGGCAGCCTAGCGCCAACACATGGTGCAAGGGTGTCTGTGTTGCACGCAGGATTGTTTTTCTGCAGGAAGGGGCACATTCCTGCACAAAAGCAATCCAGAGAGGCTGTTTCCTCTTTCTATGTGTGCTGAGAATGCGGCACGTATGGAAAGAGGAAAAGACAAAGAGAAATAAAAAAAATCTCCTCGTTACGCCTGCTCTGAGGAGGTGTAAGTCTTTTGTGGCTGCCCCAGGTTCCTGTAATTAAGTAAATCTGTGACAGCATCAAAACCCATGGGTGTTCTAGGGGAAATTCCACCGCAACACCCATGGGACGCCTCCCTGGCGCAGAGTAAGGCAACGCAGCAACCTGCGCTGCTTTACACTTCATGTATCTCAACAAGATTGTCATATAATTCACTTTGTTTCTTTCTCTAACTACAAAGTGAGAGGAGTTTGTAAGCCCCAGTCCCCATGTAAAAAATACAAGCAGTAGTTTGTGAGAATCCATAGCCTAACCTTTGACCTCCATCTCTGAAGCTAAGCAAATGTTACAAGATACATGCACAATTTAAAGGCATCTTTATTTACAGCTTGGACATTCTCGACCCTCTAAAATCAGCTCCCTGCCCCCCAGTGGATCATGATTCGCATAATTTCACCAAGAGCCCAGAGCAGTGGCCCTAACGTCTAACGATGGACGATAGCATGTTTGCCAAAGGTGTTGTACTAACCCCAATTCAAAAAATACCCACAGTTGTCCCAAAAAGTAATTTGCTAAAAAAATTAAAGAATCTATGTATGTGTCTAACTTTACCTCATCCTGAACAAATCCCTCTCTTGTAACTCAAAAGTGGCAACTCCTCGCTATGAAAAAATGCAAATCAATAAAAATTAACAGATTTACAACATAAGGCACTTAAATCACAATTTGCTAAGTGCAATTGTAGGGAAAGGGGTCTCTTTTGTATGATCACCCCAACTGGAGTGATGCTGGTGGTTTTTTCACTCTGAAGCGTGCAGGTCTCTGCTGACCAGGCCCCGGCTTCCGTGCTCTGACCACACAAAGTGGGGGTGCAATTGACCAACCATGGATCCGCATACTTAACTTACCTATATACCCCTTCTACATGGCAAACTTGTACCCAGGCCTAGTAAGTTAAATGTCACCAGTGGACTGCAGCACTTATTGAGCCACCGCTGATGTGACAAAGTGAAAACACGGCTCTAGGTCTTCTACTGCTGTCCAGTCACACAGCTTTTAAACTGCCAGCTCATCCTGGCAAAATAACTCTTTTGCCATGTCCAAAACTTCCTTTTTAATATTTGTAAGTCCCCCCTAAAGCAGGCCTTCGTCACCCACACTGCAGGGTGCCAGATACTATAAAGAAGGACATGTTGAATTTAAACTTTACATATCCTAACAGTGAAAACTCAAAATGATCGTTTTCACTGTAGTAAATCCGGTACCCCTATTGTCCAACATGGAGTTTCACAGCCCATACGCTAAGTGCTAACATCCATTTGGGACCACCAAATATAATACTTCAAGGTATCAAATTAATTGCTACATTTAACCTGTTTTATTGTTGAAGTCAAATTTAAAGTAGCTTTTATTGAATGGTGTCTTTAGAAAGTCACCACTTTCTTGCCTTAAAGTTCTACTCTCCATTTATGAGAGAGTGAAAAGCACTGATTTACACACTTTTTAAAAGTTTTTCAATCTTTTTAGAATGAAAGCTGTGATTTATGAACATCTTGAAAAAAACATAACTATGGTTCCCTGCATCTGATTTCGTCATTTTGGTGTCTATTTGAACATAAAAATATAGTCCATTTGTATAAAATGGAGTGAACCTTTTTATTGTGTCTCATGTTTTGCTTAGCAACTGTTTTTGTTTTGATAAAGGTTGTATGCTTGTTTTTCTTTGAGTTAAGCTTTACTGTCCAGGACTGAGCTATGCTTTGGGTTAAATAAACCTAACTGGACCCGATACATATTAATGACATTTATTGCTTGGTGAGGTTTTGCAACCATCCGAACAGATAATCCACTTTCCTTACATGGATCTTCTGAAAAATTCCTGTCTCACACTCTCAGTCTTGGAGTTAGAGAATCATTCGCTGATTCACATTAACTGTCAGTTCTCTGATCACTGATTGCTAAATGAGTGTTCAAATGGCCGGCAGATAGAGCAAAGAGGGTAGATGTCTTCTAAGTGAAGCTTTGGGTTTTTCACTGCTCTTTAAAGAGTAAAATACTTCATTGTGTTGACTCTTGAGATGATATACTAATTTATTGAGAGGTGTGTGAAACTGGGCTGGTGGAAATATCCTACTGCTGTGTTGAGTGTGCACACGTGTCGGCTCATTCTTACTCTTGTCTTTATGGGTCTGTTTCAGTGACCGAGAGCCGAGGGATCCCAGACAGCGCTCAAAGGTTCTCCGCATCTCCTGCATATCTACCTGTGACCTACCAAGTGCTCGGAGCTGAGTCATCCTTCTTCCTTAAAGATGCAAACCAGGATCTCCTGAGGAACTCTAGCTTACAGTCCAGGGTGGAGAGCTTCTTCATCTACAAAGCTAAGCGACTGCCTCTCCTGAACTCGAGCTACGGACCCTACTCGGCCGAGCAAGGAGTGTCACAAAACCTGCTGTCCATCTCACCTCTGTTTGAGTCTACCAATAAATTTACCTTTAACTGGAAAATCAAAGCACACATCATCAATGACCGGATTTATCCCAGCCGGCCGAAAATCGAGGTCTTGTTTCAAGTGGTGGGAAGGGACTGGGATGACTACACCGCCAAGGAGAGACTTCCGTGCCTCAGAGTATTCGCATTTCGGGAAACAAGGGAACTCAAAGGAAGCTGCAGGTTGAAGGGGACCTTGGGATTGTGTGTAGTAGAGCTGGAAGTCCTGCCCACTTGGTTTAGCCCCTCAGCCCCAGGGACAGGTAGGAAGAAGTCTGCTGACTCATCAGAAGGAAGCATCGTGGAGCTATACTACACCGTCCAGCCGGAAGATCAGAATGGGGAGTGTACCTTCGAGGAAGTGCGAAAAGGGAACTCCATCAGAGCTGGAAAGGACGGCGTGGATGACAAACTGTCTCACCTGCTTCCCATCGGTGCTGTCAGTCTCTACCGGACCCCGGAAACCTCTCAGCTCATCGAGCTGAGGCTGGACTCTAATGTCGCGATTTGGTTACCATCGAAGCCGGTGAAACAAGGGGAAACCATCAAAGTCTATGTGACAATTGCCAACAATTCAACTGTGGATCAGTTTACTTTAAGGTATGTTGCTGTAGTTTTTACACTTACAAAGTTGGTGAAAGAAATCTTTGAAAAACAGTGTTTGCCTCTATGCCACCTTCTTTAAATGATGACTGAATTGTAATGTACCTCAAACAGCAATCCCAGACATGTATGGGGTACTTCCTATATTTAGGGTGACATGTTGTGCTCCTGGAAGGTTGTGAGTAAAGAGTGATGAAGCCACATTGTGTCCCCAGGCAGTGTCTATCAGACAGACCCCTCTCAGGTTGTAGAGTTAGATGGAGACACCATACTCCCTCTGTGGTTTTTCTCAGATGCTGCAATCTGTGCAGCTAGTCCATGTTGTTAGAGGCTTTTAAGGTTTTTGCATTGAACACAAAGCGCCAAGTTTAACACTGTTGAGCTGTTTGCCTGTAGGGACATTGCTGATGTTGCTCCTGTGTGAGTTGCAGGAGAAATGGGCCGTTAATGGGGAATATTACATGTGTGACTTTGTAATGTTATGTCATGTGATGTCAAGCTATCTTGTTTTATGCAAATCTAGTCTTGTAAAGCACAATTTCCACCACTAGCCTGGGATCCTGTGGCCATACTTGTAGGTGAGATGGCCATCTCAGGTGAACACACTCCTCAGGAGTGTCAAGTAGCACTGTGGCATGGTCAGGCCTCTTTCACCTGAAGATGGATCTTCTTCCAATGATGCCACCTCAGATGAGAAGGCATCATTGCCCAGCTGCCAGGTTGTAAGATGGAGGAGACGTCAGTGACAGAGAGGTAGAGCTTTCTCACAATGAAATTCTTGGTCCTAGGCACAAGCATTCTTGCCACACATTATCACTTCCGGAATCCTGCTTTGATGCCACTGTGATAAAATGTATCTGCACCAGTCACTACCTTAACCTCCTACCAAGGACATTGCGCAGCATTAGACAAAACTGTTGTGTGATCTTAGATGATAAATTCAAATGAATGAGTCCAGCGGGTGAGCCTGTGTCCACTGCCGACCCCAAGAGTTTCGAACTCAGGAATGTTCACGCTTTCCCCCTTTTCCTTAAATGACAAAGATCCTTTGGTTACTGTGCAGTTCATGAGTTACAATCGTAATATAGCACAGTGAGATATGAACCGCCATCAAAGGACTGCATTCAAACTGCAAGATACAGGTTAAAAAGTTCGGCTTTTTCCAAGTCTTTCATTATCTTAATGTTGATAAAAAGGGGTTGTTTGGATAAAAACAAATTATTAGTAGGAAAGCGAACCCTAACCTCAGTGTTACGTTTTGAATCCTGAGTTTCTATTTCTCCAGACCACGCACTCTTACAAAGCGACTACCAGTGTGGATGACATGTGAATCCTACACCTTGCAGTCCCCTTTGTCTTATGTAACATTTTCTATACACTGATTTACATGCGTATGAGCCATTGTCTTTGTATGTGTGAAATAAAGTGCTCCGACACCCTACACTGCTATGAGAGGCGCTATAAAACAAATGAAATACATGTGGGAGAGGGGCGATGAAGAGATGAGGGGTACTGCTGGAGGGTGGTAGTGAGGTAATCTGTGGAAGAGGAGGTCAGTGACTGGAGACCCTAAAAATATTACCGCGCGGGCGCCACTAGCGGATTGTGCCACTTATTGGGGTGGAGGATGCTGACCCCTTGAAATGTCTCGTCTTTGGGTTCTCAGCTTCTCGGCTCTGCTTAACAGTGAACGTGTGCGCTTATGTTACCCTTAATGCACCCTATGGGGAGAGGTCTGACAACATCTGCCAGGGCTGACGGCCCAGAGTGTCTGATGGTTCATAAGGATAACTCAGATTCTGTGTAAAACTTCCCAAAGCCCTGCACAAGCAGCTCATCTACCCCTAAGCTTGACTGTTGGGTTAAAGATTTTAGTAAACATTAAAATTAAAGCTGAACTGGCACCTTCGATGCTACTGGTGTTGGGAGTTAACATTTTTTGGGGGAATTAAGCAGCTTCTAGTAAGTCTCCTGTGCTCTACCGGAAGTGGTGGTTAGCGCGACTGAAGAGCTTCCACCCCGGCTGTCATCGTAGATGCTGAGTATCTTTGACATGCGCATTGCGGGTTTATTGCGGGTTTATTGCGGGTAAGACTGAGCGGATACCCCCCCTCAACATGAAGGCAAAACAAGCAGGAAACTGCAGTTTCACCAGCAGTCCCCCCACAGGTAGCACCCTTCATCCACACTGCACATTCCCCCACAGACAGCAGCCTTCACCAGCACTGCACAATCCCCCACAGGTAGCAGCCTTCACCCGCACTGCACAGTCCCCCACAGGTAGCAGTCTTCAGCCGCACTGCACACTCCCCCCACAGGTAGCAGTCTTCAGCCGCACTGCACAATACCCCACAGGTAGCAGTCTTCAGCCGCACTGCACAGTCTCCCCACAGGGAGCAGTCTTCAGCCACACTGCACAGTCTCCCCACAGGTAGCAGTCTTCATCCGCACTGCACAATCCCCCACAGGTAGCAGTCTTCAGCCGCACTGCACACTCCCCCCACAGGTAGCAGTCTTCAGCCGCACTGCACAGTCCCCCCACAGGTAGCAGTCTTCAGCCGCACTGCACAGTCTCCCCACAGGTATCAGCCTGTCAGCCGTACTGCACACTCCCCCCACAGGTAGCAGCCTTCAGCCGTACTGCACAGTCCTCCCAGAGGTACCAGCCTTCACCCGCACTGCACAGTCCCCCCCCCCAAGCTAGCACCCTTCAGCCGCACTGCACAATCCCCCACAGGTAGCAGTCTTCAGCCGCACTGCACAGGCTCCCCACAGGTAGCAGTCTTCAGCCGCTCTGCACACTCCCCCCACAGGTAGCAGTCTTCAGCCGCACTGCACAGCCTCCCCACAGGTAGCAGTCTTCAGCCGCACTGCACAATCCCCCACAGGTAGCAGTCTTCAGCCGCACTGCACACTCCCCCCACAGGTAGCAGTCTTCAGCCGCACTGCACAATCTCCCACAGGTAGCAGTCTTCAGCCGCACTGCACACTCCCCCCACAGGTAGCAGTCTTCAGCCGCACTGCACAGTCTCCCCACAGGTAGCAGTCTTCAGCCACACTGCACAGTCTCCCCACAAGTAGCAGTCTTCAGCCGCACTGCACAGTCCCCCCACAGGTAGCAGCCGCACTGCACAGTCTCCAGTCCCCCCACAGGTAGCACGCTTCAGCCGCACTGCACATTCCCCCACAGGTTGAAGCCTTCAGCCGCACTGCACATTCCCCCCCCCCACAGGTAGCAGCCGTCAGCCGTACTGCACAGTCCCCCCACAGGGTGCAGCCTCTAGCCGCACTCCACAGTCCCCCCACAGGGTGCAGCCTTCAGCCGCACTGCCCAGTCCCTCCACAGGTAGCAGCTATCGGCCGCGCTGCTCAGTCCCCCCACAGGTAGCAGCTGCACTGCTCAGTCCCCCCACAGGTAGCAGCCACACTGCTCAGTCCCCCCCACAGGTAGCAGCCGCACTGCTCAGTCCCCCCACAGATAGCAGCCGCACTGCTCAGTCCCCCCACAGGTAGTAGCCGCACTGCTCAGTCCCTCCACAGGTAGCAGCCGCACTGCTCAGTCTCCCCACAGGTAGCAGCCGCACTGCTCAGTCCCCCACAGGTAGCTGCCGCACTGCTCAGTCTCCCCATAGGTAGCAGCCGCACTGCTCAGTCTCCCCACAGGTAGCAGCCGCACTGCTCAGTCTCCCCACAGGTAGCAGGCGCACTGCTCAGTCTCCCCACAGGTAGCAGCCGCACTGCTCAGTCCCCCACAGGTAGCTGCCGCACTGCTCAGTCTCCCCATAGGTAGCAGCCGCACTGCTCAGTCTCCCCACAGGTAGCAGCCGCACTGCTCAGTCTCCCCACAGGTAGCAGGCGCACTGCTCAGTCTCCCCACAGGTAGCAGCCGCACTGCTCAGTCTCCCCACAGGTAGCAGCCGCACTGCTCAGTCTTCCTATAGGTAGCAGCCTTCGGCCGCACTGCTCAGTCCCCCCAAAGGTAGCAGCTATCAGCCGCACTGCTCAGTCCCCCCACAGGTAGCAGCCGCTCTGCTCAGTCTCCCCACAGGTAGCAGCCGCACTGCTCAGTCTCCCCACAGATAGCAGCTGCACTGCTCAGTCTCCCCACAGGTAGCAGCCGCACTGCTCAGTCTCCCCACAGGTAGCAGCCGCACTGCTCAGTCCCCCCACAGGTAGCATCCGCACTGCTCAGTCTCCCCACAGGTAGCAGCCGCACTGCTCAGTCCCCCCACAGGTAGCAGCCGCACTGCTCAGTCCCCCCACAGGTAGCAGCCGCACTGCTCAGTCCCCCCACAGGTAGCAGCCGCACTGCTCAGTCCCCCCACAGGTAGCAGCCGCACTGCTCAGTCTCCCCACAGGTAGCAGCCGCACTGCTCAGTCCCCCACAGGTAGCAGCTGCACTGCTCAGTCTCCCCACAGGTAGCAGCCGCACTGCTCAGTCTCCCCACAGGTAGCAGCCGCACTGCTCAATCTCCCCACAGGTAGCAGCCACACTGCTCAGTCCCCCCACAGGTAGCAGCCGCACTGCTCAGTCCCCCCACAGGTAGCAGCTATCAGACGCACTGCTCAGTCCCCCCACAGGTAGCAGCTATCAGATGCACTGCTCAGTCCCCCCACAGGTAGCAGCTATCAGACGCTCTGCTCAATCCCCCCACAGGTAGCAGCCGCACTGCTCAGTCCCCCCACAGGTAGCAGCCACACTGCTCAGTCTCCCCACAGGTAGCAGCCGCACTGCTCAGCCTCCCCACAGGTAGCAGCCGCACTGCTCAGCCTCCCCACAGGTAGCAGCCGCACTGCTCAGTCCCCCCACAGGTAGCAGCCGCACTGCTCAGCCTCCCCACAGGTAGCAGCCGCACTGCTCAGCCTCCCCACAGGTAGCAGCCGCACTGCTCAGCCTCCCCACAGGTAGCAGCCGCACTGCTCAGTCTCCCCACTGGTAGCAGCCTTGCCAGCAGCTGAGACTGCTCACGCTCAGTTAATGAGGAGAGGAAGTGGGGAGAGGTGACAGAAGCAGATGGGTATCCCTGACACTTGGTGCCTGCTGGACACCACTTGCCTGGTACAAGGTGAACATGGCTGACGCCTGGTGTCCAGCCCTGGCATCCGGGGGCATCTTGTGGGAATGCGACTGGAGGATGAGAGGTTCCTTCAGCCCACATGGGTACCTGTACATGTGAGTATTTGGTGAAAATAGGCGCTGATATTTGAGGGTCAACCTAGGGCATTTGCTAAAACATAAACTGGTATATGGGAATAAACTGAGTATGTTTCGAGAAAGTCACGAATTTTGAGGGCAAGGGATAGTTTATATGCAATAAAAGAAACTCTTCTGTTTGGGGAAAGTGTATTTTTTCCAAAATGATGAACTGGGTTTTCAAAAATAACTTATTTACCGGTATGTGAAATCAAAGTGAGTGCATTTTCTGAGAATGGAAAGATGATTTTTCTGGGAAACAATCAACAGAAATGAAAAACTGGCATTTAAAATCAAGTAGAAATTTTGAGAAAATGGCCTGTTGATGTTTTTGGAGCACAAAGTATATTTTCCAAGAGCTATTTCAAGCTGATAATTGAATGGTAACCTGTGCTCAGGGGATGCTGTTATCTCCCTCTGTTAGAAGGATTTCCTCACCTGGGATCTCCTTCCTTGGCTCGAACTGAGGCATTTCAGCAGCATGTAGATAGATTTCAGTGACACAAGCATCACTGCTGCTGCACGAGGCCTGTGCCTCAAAGACTGATGGAACCTGCAAGATAAGTCTGCTGTCTTCTGAAACCTACCTGCTTACTCTGCTGTCACAGGCCGAGAGATCTCCTCCCTAGATTGTGTGCCCTCTCTAACTGTTTATTCTTCATGCTGTCCTGTCCTGCTAGATTTGTGCTCTGTGATTCATAATCTACTGGGAATGGCCGGGTGAGAGAGTAAAAGGGCCTGGAAGGTTGAAGCAAAAAACATAATATATAGATTTGGAAAAACCCATGGCCCTCATTATAACAATGGCTGTAAAAACCGCCTACCGCTGCGGTGACGGCCACCAAAATACTGTCACCGCGGCTACCATCCGTCCATCATATTATGATCACTACCGGACTTCCCCCACAAGAAGGGCGGAAATCTGGCAGTGACGGTGTCATAGTGTGTGCATGAATGTGTGAGTGTGTGTGTGAATGAGTCTGTGTGTGTTGTGTTGCTTGCGTGGTTGTATGAGTGTGAGTGAATGCGTGTAAGAATGGTGAAGCGAGTGCGTGTCTGAATGTCATTGGGATCGTTGTAAAAATGTGTGCGAGCATGTCTGGAAGTATGGGTGTATGAGTGCGTGTATGCCAGTGTGTGTATGAATGCGTGTATGCCAGTGTGAGTGATTGGTGTATGCGTGGTGCTTGTCTGCGTGTGTGTGCGTGTATAGGGGGTGGCGGGTGGGGGTGAGTGTGAGGATCGGAGGGTGTGTTGGTGTGTGTGAGGATCGGAGGGGGTGGGTGTGAGGATCAGAGGGGTTGGGCAGAGTTTGGATGGAGGGGTGGTGGGAGGTGTCAGGTGTGTGTTTGGGGGCAGTGCCTACCGGTGACAGGGAAAGAATTCCCTGTCACCGGTAGGGCCTACCGCCATGGTTTTCATGGCGTTGCTATTGCCATGTAAACCATGGTGGTAGGCAGGGTGATGATACCGTCGGCTGTACTATGCCAGTTGCCGGGCTGGAGATTGACATCTCTGGCCCAGCGGCTGATACCGCCATGGAGGTATGAGTGGAGAAGTGGCTACAGCCAACCCGCCATTCTCATAATGTGGCAGAATTTACCACCAGGACTACTGCCACATTTCCACTCACCGCTGGGTTCATAATGACCCCCTATGTGTGGTCACAATAAATTGAATATCCGGATAATATTAACTAACTTTGGAAACGTAACTAGTTTCTTTAAGTTCAGTGCTGCTGAAAAATGGATTATGGGATCCAATTCTGTGATGGGCTGTTGGCTGCTGTAACAAAACCCACCTTTCCCTGGATGCTTCTAGGTGTATTCACCTGTGTCCTGATTGCTGCTGTCCCTGACCGTCTTCTGAGCATTCTGTTGTGGTCCCAAGAACGCTGACACTGAAGGCAGGAGTCAGTAACAAGTTTATTTGCAGAAAAGTCCAAACATATACAGAGCCACCTCGAAGCGTGTCGCCGGCATCTTCCCCAACCGTTTTTCCTCCCCCGTACATTCCACATTCCACCCCACGAGGCCCGCATTCCACTGCCCACATTCTACCCATGGGCCCCGCATGCCAATAAACATCCCTCGAGCCCTGGATTAAAATACTACAACATAACATACCATCTCCCCCCTTTTATAAAACAATAAACATTAAAAAAAAACACAAAAAAAATTGAGAACAAAAAGACATTATTGATCAGGTCTTAGTTTCCATGGCAAAAACTTTTCGCGAGAGGATCTGCGTGGAAATTTCTCCATACAATTCGGAGCAGACCTTTGCGTATTCAAATTACACAAATTTTGGGCACGTGTTAAAGAGCTTTCATCCTTCCCACAGTCACGATCATCATCCGCTCTCAACACAGAACCCTCAGAAAGTTTTACCACTTTGGATAAGTTCCACCAGCGACCATCTTCAACCATAATAGCACTCCCACATATTTTTTTTACTCTGACAGGTTTACCAAAACTATCATCACCCTTTTTAACAGGGACGGTTTTCTTAATACGCACCAAATCTCTAGGGCAAACTATATGCAACTTGGTAGCTTTAATAGCATCATATCTTCTTTTCATGCGTTGTTGGCCTGACCACACCTTTTCCCACTCCACCCTTTTCCCTTCACACAATCCCTTGGTTTTCAAAGAATTAACTAACCAAGAAGGAAAGAGAACAGTGGTTGGTTTACGACCTTTTAGAGCTTCAAAAGGAGACACATTAGTCAATGAATGGGGTGTGGAACGATAAACCCACAACATGGTGCTCACGGCCTCAAAAATGTCATAATTGTTGTGCCTAGCCCATTTTATGTAATTCCCAACCACCCTATTCATTCTTTCAACAAGCCCATTCGTCTGGGGATGATATAGGGAGCTTTTCAAGTGTTTAATGTCAGATTGTTTCAAGAAATTCTCCATTTCCGAATTAACAAATTGTACCTCAATATCTGAAATAATGGTCTCTGGAAAACCCTCTCTCATAAATATCTCTTTAAGGAAATTAATAGCATTAGACGCAGATGGAACAGCATAAAAACGAACTTCAGGCCATCTACTGTGATAATCCATGAGAACAAACGCATATCTCAAATTATAAGGGAGAAAATTAAATGGTCCAATCATATCTATCCCCACCTTAGACCAAGGTCTTGCAGGGATCTCAATAGGATGTAAAGGTGGAGTACATGTTTTCAATCCCTTTTCTGCCGAGTTGCATACCAGACACCCTTTGACCACAAAAATCAACTTCTTTGTCCATAGATGGCCACCAATAACTCTCACTCAGCCTTCACTTTGTCATAGTCGCACCAAAATGTCCATCATGAGCTAAATTTATTAGGCCCGAACGTAAATCTTACGGAGATATACACCTGTCCCCTCTCAACAATATATCATCTTCTATTGTGATCTCATTGGCCACTTTACAAAATGGTTGTACTGGTAAGGGAACATTCTTTTCCCTTGGCCAGCCATTAATTACAAATTCTCTAACCTGGGCCAGAATGGGATCTCTCAGAAAGGCCTCTTCCCAATCAGTTTTGTTGTAGGCTTTGGACTTTGGAAGGTCCACAGAAGCAACAAAACAATCCTCTCTATCATCCTCACAGTCAAAATCATCTAGCCCATCGATAGGTAATCTTGAAAGAAAATCCGTTCTCACATTGAGCTTCCCCGGCAAAAACGTAACTTCCATGTTATATTGTAATAGGTTAGTGGTGAGACGGGCAATACGTGGGGTAGTATAATTGGTCTTATCCCCACTGAGAATGTTGAGTAAAGGTTTATGATCTGTCACAATGACAAATCTTCTGCCCCATACATAACTCCTAAATTTTTCACTTGCCCAGACACAGGCCAACAATTCTTTCTCTATTACAGAATAATTCACTTCAGCCTCCCTCAATACTCTAGAAGCATAGCTGATCATGGCTTCACCTTGTTGAGTGTCCTGGACTAGAACCGCACCCAAACCATACTTGCTAGCATCAACCATAATCTTACATGTTAATGCAGGATCGTAAGAGCGTAGTGCTTTGGCATCCATCATCTCGGATTTTATCAACTCAAACGTGTCCTGACAATTCTCATCCCATGAGAATTCAACACTCTTCTTCAACATGTTAGACAAACATTTAATCTTAGATGCATAATTTGGGATAAACCTCAAATAAAATTCACACAATCCTACAAAAGAGCGCAACTCATCCTTATTTTTAGGAGGAAGACAATGGCGAACAGCATCCACCAAACCAGGTCTCGGTTTAACTCCCTCCGAGGAAACTACATGTCCCAAAAATTCTATCTCTTTTTTCCAAAATTCACATTTATCCTCTTTAACAACCACCCCGTTCTCCTGAAAAATTTGTAATACCATCTTGAGAACCGTGTTGTGATCAAGTAACTGTTTGGCAAAGATCAATACATCATCCTGAAACACCAGGACACCTTCCAAATCTTTCAGCAAATGAGACATGATACGTTGGAAAACCGAAGCGGCCGCAGCAAGACCGAAAGGCATACGATGAAATTGGAAAGTGCCAAATGGTGTGTTGAAAGCTGTTAAATGTTTAGAGTCTTTTTCAAGGACAACCTGGTGATAAGCTGAAGCCAAGTCAATTTTAGAAAACCAAACTGCGCCACTAAGTTTCTCAAGCAAATCATTAATCCTAGGTAATGGAAAAGAATCTACCCAAATTTCTTTGTTGAGACTTCTTAAGTCAACACATAAGCGGATTTCACCATTTTGTTTGCGAGCAACCACAATAGGAAATAACCATAAACTAGATTCAATCGGTTCAATTACACCAGACACTTGTAATCTCTCCAATTCTGATTTAAGTTCCTCCCTCAAACTGAATGGAATCGCTCTTAATTTGTGCTTTATAGGAATAGCATTGTTTTTAATTCTAATAGTATGCTTAAAACCAATTTGTTCTCAAAAACATTAGGGAACATCGTATGGAGGGTAGACAGATCTAAGTCATAATGGTCAGAAACTACCATCACTTGCTCAGTAGTTCCCGGCCTCAGTACCATACCAAAAAGACCTTGATGGAACCAACCTAGGATATTAAGACCCTTGACAGCAACATACACCTTTCCTCGAATCTTGCGCCCCTTGAACTCCATTACATCTTCAATAAAACCTTCTAGCTCAATCCTCCTTCCCTCATAGGAAACCGGAGCTCTATCAGGTGGAAACAATTTCCTGGGACCCCACGTCCTCTTAAACAGGTCTAAAGTTATCATCGTAATGCGTGCACCTGAATCCACCAGTAAATGCAGAGTTTTGCCCCCCACACAAATATCTACATATGGGTCCACACATTCTTCAAGATCATTCGAAGGGGATTGTTCATCAGTGACTACAACAATCATGTCACGGAATTCATTCTCTAAACTTTGACTAGACACATCACTAGTATCAGCCACAGTGCTGATTTTGACATTCTTGTCATTCTTAGTACTCTGACCCACTCTAGCAAAGTGGCCTGTTCGGCCACACTTATGACATACTACATTCCTAGCAGGACAACCCTTAGAGTTCTTAGTGTGAGGTAAATTGCCACATCTGAAACAAACATTACTGCATGTGAAAAATTGATTATTGCTTGTCTTGAGTTCATTATGCGAAGAGACAACATTGACACTAATTTTCTCTTCCTCCTTGCATTGGTACGAAAGTTCCTTAAGAGAAGCTTGAGCAAGCTCAATACTCTTCGCCTGTTTTATTACATCCTCAAGGGAAGGATCCCCCATTGTTAATAGTCTTTGTTGGATGTGTTTGTCGAAGCAGTTGCCTATGAATTGATCCCTGATGAGTTGATCAAGAAAAAAGCCAAATTGACATTGAGCACACAACTTACGAAGTGCACTGATAAACTCATCAATGGATTCGCTTTGAAGTTGGACCCTCTTAAAGAATTTGTGGCATAGTACCACCAGACTAAGCTGTTTGTCAAATCTTAAAATGAGTTTTTTTACAGTCTCCTGATAGTCATCCAATTCTTCATCTTCTAACGCTTCAATTTCAGGAAGGTGTTTTAAAGTCTCACGGCCCTCAAATCCCAGTGAATTTAACAATAAATACTTTTTCCTTTCAGGTCTGAAACGTGATGCCCCAATAGCCCCTAAATAAGTTTCAAAGGCATCAAACCACTGAGACCACGACACAAGTGGTTCACCAGGTACTTCAAGAAAAGGAGGAGGGGCAGAAACAGATTGCATAGTACAATTTGTCCCACAATAAAGCACCAGAAAAAAAAAAAAGAGAAAAAACAAAATGTACTGTTCTGTGAAATGTCTGAATAAGACCAACACACTGTAATGAGTGACCAGAATGAGATCCGACAACACGCTAGCATAGAAACGCGTATTTCACCGTTGAAATCTGTATAGGATGTACGCTGGTTGCTAAGGTACGCGCTGGTTGCTAGCGTATCGCTTGTGGACACAGAAAGCGAAGAGTGCGCGTCTTGCTGGCGTTTGCCGATTGATGGAAAGTTTTGTCCAGGTGGAAGGCACAAACAATGAAATTTGCGCGTGAGGATCGCGCGCAGGCAGTCTTCAGGAAAGGCCAGAAACAACGATTAACTCCCGGAACGGCTCAACGTTGAAAAGCGGCATTAATGGAAGTCTCACCTTCAAGGTAGGAAAAGTATTCGTCAGTGGCGTCACATCTGCTTGCTGAAAATCGCTAAACACTGTGCATAGGTTCAGAGGTGGCTTGAAGAAGAAGACCACTCGTCGCCAAAATTATGTTGTGGTCCCAAGAACGCTGACACTGAAGGCAGGAGTCGGTAACAAGTTTATTCGCAGAACATATACAGAGCCACCTCAAAGCGTGTCGCCGGCATCTTCCCCAACCGCTTTTCCTCCCCCACGTACATTCCACATTCCACCCCACGAGGCCCGCATTCCACTGCCCAGATTCTACCCACGGGCCCCGCATGCCAATAAACATCCCTCGAGCCCTGGATTAAGATACTACAACATAACACATTCCATCCGACCCTAAAACATGGATTCCATTGCATGATAGAATTAGCATAGTTGAGATGTTTAAAACAAAATCAGCCATAAGGCGAGCACAAAACGGACAAGCTTCCTAAATATGAAAATCCAAATTCCAAATCTGAGCCTGCAGAAAAGGTCTTCCGCTCACATTCAGAACAAAAACCTCTGATGTCCCGAGGAAACGTCCACATTTAAATAAACCCTGGGCGATAAGTAAACCACGCCCGCGAAGTTCACATAACTTCCGAATTTTGCATTAGGCTTGTTATGTGAAATTCCTGAAACGACGCCATTATGGGCCACCTTCTGTGCCTTGAACCGCGAGAAATAGCAGCAGTTGGGACGTTTATGGTAAGAACCTGCTACAATCAACTGCAGAGTTTTTGCTGTTTTCTAGTGCACAATGTGTTGTTGCTATAATGCATTTCACGCTAATATATAGCGCTCAGTGAAGGATTACCAGTAGGCACAATTATCCAAAAATTCACATCATTTTGCGCAAAATACAAGTAAAAAGGCAAAAGCAAATTACACAACTTTTGCGCAAGATTTTTTTTTTAATTAGGACTGAGTGTTTGAAGTAAAACTCTGCCCATTTTGCACTGGCCGATTTCACTCTCCATAAGCGGCCACCACTGTGACGTGTCAAAGTTAAGCTCAGCTGCACAAGACTTAGTTACAAGTTTGTCAGAATAGCGTGGAGTATTCACCACACATGGAAGATACGATTACCCCAGGGTGAGGTATTTACCACTTAAAAAAAAAAAAAAATCCTACTTTGAGTTTTAAACAGGATAATGAGTTTGGAAGTAAGGAAGGGACTTTTTTCAAAGGTGAACCCATGGCCTCCACCCAAGAACCCAAGAACCCTTCCTTGGAAATGTGGGACTCACCAGGGAGGACCTCACAGAGCCGGTGTTACTGAGATGAACATTTCTTTCATTAGATACTTTTCTCTGGCAGGACATTTGCTGCAAATGAGTAAAACCGTGTTTTCAATGACAATATTTTCCCAAACATATTTTTCTTGTCAAACTATTGCATGAGGAAAGTTCCGTGTTTCAGTGCTAAAAACAAGTGCCCTGCTGTACCCTAATGTCTAGCGAGGGCAACCACCGCAGGACCAGAGGCACAGCCCACCTTGGAGGATGGCAGCTCACACCCCCTGCGAGTCAGCTAACAAAGGGGGCAGAGCAACAAAGGGCGGGAGAAGGCCCACCAGAGGGAGCGAGGGGACACCCAGTGACCAGGGCACGCGGGCTCTGAAGGGCTCAACCCCAAGGGAGGGGCCCACCAGAGGGAGCGAGGGGACACCCAGGGACCAGGACACGCGGGCTTTGAAGGGCTCAACCCCAAGGGAGAGGCCCTCTTTGAAGGGCTCAACCCCAAGGGAGGGGCCCACCAGAGGGAGCGAGGGGACACCCAGGGACCAGGACACGCGGGCTCCGAAGGGCTCGACCCCAAGGGGGGGGCCCACCTGAGGGAGCGAGAGGACACCCAGTGACCAGGACACGCGGGCTCCGAAGGGCTCGACCCCAAGGGAGGGGCCCACCAGAGGGAGCGAGGGGGACACCCAGTGACCAGGACACGCGGGCTCCGAAGAGCTCGACCCCAAGGGAGGGGCCCACCAGAGGGAGCGAGGGGACACCCAGTGACCAGGACACGCGGGCTCCGAAGGGCTCGACCCCAAGGGAGGGGCCCACCAGAGGGAGCGAGGGGACACCCAGTGACCAGGACACGCGGGCTCCGAAGGGCTCGACCCCAAGGGAGGGGCCCACCAGAGGGAGCGAGGGGACACCCAGTGACCAGGACACGCGGGCTCCGAAGGGCTCGACCCCAAGGGAGGGGCCCACCAGAGGGAGCGAGGGGGACACCCAGTGACCAGGACACGCGGGCTCCGAAGGGCTCGACCCCAAGGGAGGGGCCCACCAGAGGGAGCGAGGGGGACACCCAGTGACCAGGACACGCTGGCTCCGAAGGGCTCGACCCCAAGGGAGGGGCCCACCGGAGGGAGCGAGGGGGACACCCAGTGACCAGGACACGCTGACTTTGAAGGGCTCAATCCCAAGGGAGGGGCCCACCACAGGGAGCGAGGGGACACCCAGGGGCCAGGATACGCGGGCTTTGAAGGGCTCAACCCCAAGGGAGGGGCCACCAGAGGGAGCGAGGGGACACCCAGGGACCAGGACACGAAGGCTTTGAAGGGCTCAACCCCAAGGGAGAGGCCCTCTTTGAAGGGCTCAACCCCAAGGGAGGGGCCCACCAGAGGGAGCGAGGGGACACCCAGGGACCAGGACACGCGGGCTTTGAAGGGCTCAACCCCAAGGGAGGGGCCCACCAGAGGGAGCGAGGGGACACCCAGGGACCAGGACACGCGGGTTTTGAAAGGCTCGATCCCAAGGGAGGAGCCCACCACAGGGAGCGAGGGGACACCCAGTGACCAGGGCACGCGGGCTTTGAAGGGCTCGATCCCAAGGGAGGGGCCCACCAGAGGGAGCGAAGAGACACCCAGTGACCAGGACACTTGGGCTTTGAAGGGCTCAACCCCAAGGGAGGGTCCCATCAGAGGGAGACCCTTACCTTAGTGGCAGAGGGAGCGAGGGGACACCCAGGGACCAGGACATGCGGGCTTTGAACGGCTCAATCCCAAGGGAGGCTCGTGGCCGCCTGTGCGTCAACAGGCGACTGGGATACGTGTGTCCCCAGAAGTTTCACCAGGAACAAACTGATACCCCCACCCACTCCAGGGTTTGAGGCGTCGAACCAGAGATAAAGGGCTTGGGCAAAGTGTTTGCAGGGTCTTGATATTGGAAGGTAAAGCAAATGCACAGGGCAGTGGCCCGGACAAGGAT
The DNA here is from genome assembly GCF_031143425.1 of Pleurodeles waltl. Lineage (NCBI taxonomy): Eukaryota > Metazoa > Chordata > Amphibia > Caudata > Salamandridae > Pleurodeles > Pleurodeles waltl. The sequence continues at coordinate 1,013,528,024 of NC_090450.1, read as the reverse complement.
CATGGGATGGTTCACAGCAGGGGCACAGACAGATTGCTCGGGCCAGGTCTTTGGGATGACGCTTGGAACGGACACTTAGCTGCGGCGGGAGTTACAACGTGTTAACAAGAAATATCCTCAAACTAAAGGTAAAAGATGGACAATGGCCCCGGACACAGGGCTTGGGATGCCTCATGGCAGGGACGCACTATTACCCAGACAGGGTCCTTGTGATGCCTCGTGACAGGGTCGCACAATTACCCAGACAGGGTCCTTGTGATGCCTCATGGCATGGACGCACAATTACCCAGACAGGATTCTTGGGATGCCTCACGGCAGTGACACATAATTATCCGGACAGGGTCCTTTGGATGCCTCACGGCAGGGACGCACAGTTAACCGGACAGGGTCCTTGGGATGCCTCACGGCAGGGACGCACAGTTACCCAGGCAAGGTCCTTGGGATGCCTCATGGCAGGGACACACAGTTACCCGGACAGGATCCTTGGGATGCCTCACGGTAGGGACGCACAATTACCTGGACAGAGTCCTTGGGATGCCTAACAGCATGGACACACAATTACCCAGACAGGATACTTGGGATGCCTCACGGCAGGGACACACAATTACCCGGACAGGGTCCTTGGGATGTCTCATGGCTGGGACACACAATTACCTGGACAGGGTCGTGGGATGCCTCGTGACAGGGATGCACAATTACCAAGACAGGGTCCTTGTGATGCCTCATGGCAGGGATGCACAATTGCTTGGACAGGGTCCTTGGGATGCCTCGTGGCAGAGAGACACAATTACCCGGACATGGTCCTTGTGATGCCTCGGGGCACGTACGCACAATTACCCAGACAGGGTCCTTGGGATGCCTGATGGCACGTACGCACAATTACCCAGACAGGGTCCTTGGGATGCCTGATGGCACGTACGCACAATTACCCAGACAGGGTCCTTGGGATGCCTCATGGTAGGGACGCACAATTACCCAGACAGGGTCCTTGGGATGCCTGATGGCACGTACGCACAATTACCCAGACAGGGTCCTTGGAATGCCTCATGGTAGGGACGCACAATTACCAAGACAGGGTGCTTGTGATGCCTCGTGGCAGGGATGCATAATTACCTGGACAGGGTCCTTGGGATGCCTCGTGGCGGGGAGACACGATTACCCGGACATGGTCCTTGTGATGCCTCACAGCACGTCCGCACAATTACCGAGACAGGGTCCTTGGGATGCCTGATGGCACAAATGCACAATTACCCAGACAGGGTCCTTGCAATGCCTCGTGGCAGGGACGCACAATTGCCCAGACAGGGTCCTTGGGATGCCTCATGGCAGGGATGCACAGTTACCCTGACAGGGTCCTTGGGATGCCTCATGGCAGGGACGCACAATTACCTGGACAGGGTACTTGTGACGCCCCCACGGCAGGGATGCATAATTACCCAGACTGGTTCCTTGGGATACCTCGTGGCTGGGATGCACAATTACCTGGACAGGGTCCTTGTGATGCCTTGCGGCAGGGACGCACAATCACCTAGACGGGATCCTTGTGATGCCTCATGGCAGGGAGACACAATTACCCAGGCAGGGTCCTTGGGATGCCTCATGGCAGGGACACACAATTACCCGGACAGGGTTCTTGGGATGCGTCGCGGGAGGGACGCACAGTTACCTGGACAGGATGCTTGGAATGCCTCGCGGGAGGGACGCACAGATACCTGGACAGGATGCTTGGAATGCCTCACGGCAGGGACGCACAATTACCCGGACAGGGTCCTTTAGATGCCTCATGGCAGGAACGCAGAATTACCCGGACAGAGTCCTTGGGATGCCTCACTGCAGGGAGACACATTTACCCGGACAGGATCCTTGTGACGCCTCGCGGCAGGAACGCACAGTTACCTGGACAGGGTCCTTGGGATGCCTTGCGGCAGGGACGCACAATTACCCGGACAGTGTCCTTGGGATGCCTCATGGCAGGGATGCACAATTACCCGGACAGGGTCCTTGGGATGCCTTGTTGCAGGGATGCACAATTACCCGGACAGGGTCCTTGGGATGCCTTGTGGCAGAGATGCACAATTACCCAGACAGGGTCCTTGGGATGCCTTGTGGCAGAGATGCACAATTACCCGGACAGGGTCCTTGGGATGCCTTGTAGCAGAGATGCACAATTACCCGGACAGTATCCTTGGGATGCCTCACGGCAGGGACACACAATTACCCGGACAGGGTCCTTGGGATGCCTCAAGGCAGGGACACACAATTACCCGGACAGGGTCCTTGGGATGCCTCACGGCAGGGACACACAATTACCCGGACAGTATCCTTGGGATGCCTCACGGCAGGGACACACAGTTACCCGGACAGGGTCCTTGGGATGCTTCACGGCAGGGGCGCACAAATACCCGGACAGGGTCCTTTAGATGCCTCATGGCAGGAACGCAGAATTACCCGGACAGAGTCCTTGGGATGACTCACTGCAGGGAGACACATTTACCCGGACAGGATCCTTGTGACGCCTCACGGCAGGGACGCACGGTTACCTGGACAGGGTCCTTGGGATGCCTCATGGCAGGGATGCACAATTACCCGGAAAGGGTCCTTGGGATGCCTCACGGCAGGGACACACAATTACCCGGACAGGGTCCTTGGGATGCCTCACGGCAGGGACGCACAATTACCCGGACAGGGTCCTTTAGATGCCTCATGGCAGGAACGCAGAATTACCCGGACAGAGTCCTTGGGATGCCTCACTGCAGGGAGACACATTTACCCGGACAGGATCCTTGTGACGCCTCGTGGCAGGGATGCACAGTTACCTGGACAGGGTCCTTGGGATGCCTCACGGTACGGACAAACAGTTACCCGGACAGGGTCCTTGGGATGCCTCACGGCAGGGACACACAATTACCCGGACAGGATCCTTGTTACGCCTCGCGGCAGGGACGCACAGTTACCTGGACAGGGTTCTTGGGATGCCTCACGGCAGGGACACACAATTACCCGGACAGGATCCTTGGGATGCCTCATGGCAGGGACAGCTGAAGGCGATCGAAGGGTAAGAAGTGGTCAGCGATGGGCGGTCATGCACCTGCGGCCCAGGCATGGCCTCGTGGCCATGAACGTCAGACATCGGTAGCAGAGGAAGCCTCGATACCGTGAACCGCTGTACCAAGAAGCAACAGAAGTAGAGCTGTCACGGCAATCAAAAGTGATTCATGACTGCTTGAATCAGACATGACGGGTTTAATTAATTTGAGATTTGGTACGCAATAAAGTTGAATGGATGCACATAACACTTAGGAATGAATGTTTTTATTACAATGCAGGGTAATCACCCTGGACCTGCTGATGACCCATGTCCCAGCTTTGATGTTAATAAACTGCGGCCGCTCCAGCACCACAACCGGTCCTGTCTCTTGGTCTGAGCAGCTGGGGCGGGAGGGGGGATTCACAACCCACCCGCCCGGATGTGTAATGTTACTTACAAAGAGTGCCCTTAACACCAACACCCTGGTCCCTTCCATTGGACGGTTCATACCATATGATCATTGACTCGCGTTCTTTCTAAGTTTGCTTTGGGGGTTGCATGTTGTTGCTTTGTAACTGTTGTTTTGTGTTACAGACGTACAACATATGTGACTTTCTATGGGGACGTCTTTGCCACCAGCCACAAGATTGGCGGGGAGGGTCACATACATCTGTCTCATTCGAGGCGCTAGGTTGTATTGCTTTTGTGGGATCTGGGCCACAGCTCATGATGGGAGTGAAACCTCTGACCTACAAAGGGTTAATTAACATCCGGGCTTCCTACAAACGGCGACTCATCAGCACCTCCAGAGAGGGGGCTAGGGGTGCCCCTTTCTACAGTCTGTGAAATACATGGGGTTCTTGCCAGTCTGTCTGAAAACTCTGCTGTAACCACTATGACTTGGCCTCGTTGCATGAAACGTTTTCTCAGTGGGAACAGCCCTCAGCACTCCTTGTGTGTGTGTGTGTGGGGGGGGGGGGTGCTCTCTTGCGTCACTTCCTTGGTGCATTTTAGCCCCTACCACTTGAAAGGTTCACGTAGCTGCCGAGAACTGAGTGAGTTATAGTTTGGGTGCAGAGGTCACGTCTCCTATTTGTTGCTGGAATTTCCCATCATGACGTCAGAACCACGTCACGTCCTCTTGCCTTTCTCCTGGCTCCCAGTGGGCACCATCCGTCGGCTTCTGATAAGAAATCTTAATCTAAACCTGACGGTAAGAGAGGCATGTTCTGCATCGAGGCGCTTTGTAGGCAGCAGATGCAAGTTCTGAGGGAGCCATTTGTAAATGGCCAGCTTGGATTCTCTCATCCGCTGCCAGCCCCAAATCCAAGGAAACTTCCTTGGCAATAAAAGAGAACAAACTCTTTTCAAGCCAGGAGCGAACGAGCCCCCAAAGGATCCGCCTCTAATGAAAGAGTTTGTGTTTAAGGCTTGTGTGGATTAGATTAATATGTAGCTGACAAGGGAGTCAGAAGGGAGGCTTCGGGGCCGGAAACGTAGCTTTGTAGATGAAAGACTTCTCCAAAGGGCAGCTTGTGATGTTTCTTGCTTCTACTTCTTGGGAAAGAGGGACGTTTCCAAACAGACTTTCTTCTCGGGAGCATCTCTCTAGTTATATCCTTTAACAAGCATTTTACCTTGTAATTAAGTGAAACCAGCATACTGGGCACGCAGGTGACGTGTACATAGTTTCAGATGCCTTAACTTAAGTCTGTTAGAGTCAACCTTAAATACAATTGGCGGAAGATGTTACACGGATTGTGACGCATGGACCTGACCCCGGCTTCAATGCTCACTTGCATGTCAGAATTCAGGAGGTGCGAAATCCGCGTAATTCCTCCGGCGTAATTAATCAATATGTGGGGACAATTATGTGAACGACAAACCTGCAATTTAGCACTCATTTTTTAGCATAAGACGCATCCTCATGTCCATTTTGGATGCAAGGACACATTTTATACACAAAAAATAGCGTTAAATCGCACATATTGGGAAGAGCTGATGCCCACCTGTTCATTTGGGTCTTTGTCCTGCTCCCATGATAGGATTTTTATTCGAGCGAATGGAAAATTACTTGATGTGTGGTAATGGCATCATTTCGGGCATTTCGCCTAAAATGAAATGCCGGGAAGAAAGACATTACACCTGAGAAACAAAACTTTCACCCAGGTCTAGTCAGAATAGCGTTGCCACGCCACATCAAGGTACATAACTGTGGAGTTAAGAATACTTAATGCATGCATAACTTATATATACCTACGCCCAACATTTTGTAGCAGTCGATGTATAGGATAAATATATTGACAGTCCGTATGAAGATCTGGATAATCTGAGAGAAAACACCAATGTTCGACTTCCATCGTGCTAGTTTGTCACTGGAATTTGGCGGTAACGTGAAAACAGAACTGCTTACACCTTCTTCATGAGAACACAGAACTATGTAGACCTGTGTGTTGACGTGTGCATGGATACTGTACTTGGGAATTGTTGTGTTATCTTTCCCTTAGGCCTAGGTGTTGCAGATGTTGTCATCGGTCCTAGATTTCTGATTCTGTGAGTTTGAGCCTCCCCGCTCTTCCCTGTGGAGATGCTGCTGATGGAGTCTTCCTGTACCTTCAGCTTCAGTCCAGTAGGGGGCAGCACTCACAGCGTGTCTCCCCATACTTATCATCCTCTGGGGCATCCGTGGACAGGCCTTCTGCTCTCACTGGTTCTCTCTGCTGTGAACACCATCAGGTCCCCCTTTGGAAAGGTGCTTCCTTGTCCAGGACTTATGGCAAGAAACCACTTCAGGCACCATTTCCCTGTTCTCCGAGATACCAGTAACAGGTTGTGAATGGACACGCCAAATCTTTGCGAGAGTTAGGTTCTGATTTAGAGTTCAGTGGCTGGGGTTACTCAGTCCCAAACATGAGGGGTATCCCGTCCACCATATTACAATTCCATTATACACTGTATGAATAGTAATACAGGGCATGGGATGTCCATCATGCTTGTGACTGAGTATCCCATCTGTCAAACTCAGGCCGAGTTCTTCAAGAAAACCCAACTCCTAAGATTTTCATTCTCAACCTCCTTGTCTCATAGTCTGAGACTCTGTCGGTCTGGATGCCGCTAAATCCGCAGCAATGTACAAGGAGCTATGTCTTAGGCATTTTTTTACATTTGTTTTTCAAAAAAATACTTTTCCAAACCAAAAGAAAAAATGCCTTTATGGCATCGGTTTATAGTACGGTACATACAAGAGACGCATGTGGACAGTGGCACCACGTATTGTTAGAGGAGTAACGTGTGGGATAGAGTCAGTTTCGAGTGTTGCAGCATAACAAATTACACAGATGTTTACTGAAGATTATAGGAAGATACAGAGGTGGTCTAATCTTTGATGTAGAGGTTGATACATTGATACATGAAGATGGGGGGACCAAGTATCGAGGTATCTCTCAAGCTGCTGACATCTGAGAGACGCTTACATACCTTTACGCAGTTGAGTCATACAACAGACAATCTTAGGGAGTACCTTCCATCGGGCGGCACCCTGAGGAGGGACATAAGAGGAGGAGCGTGAAACATTCCACATGTTGGAGGTGGGTGGAGTTGCTCCTCATCAAACAACACACCCCAGAATCAGTTTTCACATTCCCCACAAACATGTAAGTCTCTGGCAAGACAAATGTGACATGTCGGTGATTAGAGGGTGGTCTGGAATGTTCTAGGAGAGGGTGGTCTGGAATGTTCTACGAGAGGGTGATCTGTAATGTTGTAGGAGAGGGCTAAAATTTAAGGGAACACAAGGAAAGTGGGTCATCTAGTGGAGCGAGAGGGTATGAAACCTACCTTAGGAGTATGGGAGTAAAGACAGAAGTCCTGCTCTCGCCAGACCCATAGACCAGCTGCAGCTCAGTCTCCCAAACTCTGAGTCACATCACCTGCTCCACTCACCAAGTGGACATTCAATGGACACCTCCAGTGCCAGCTCCTTTCACCTCTGCTGCAGACAAACCAAGAGGGGATCTTTCCCACCAAGAGTTATGGAGTCTTCTCTTCCATGCATGATGACCAGAAGTCCAAGCTCATGGTGGACACTCAGGTACAAGGCAGTGTGAAGCTACTCACAGTGAGGGCGGTAAGGATACTCCAGGTAGTCATGAACAACCCGCAGAATACTGCTGCAAGCCTACTCAGGGCAGTCAAATACCACCAGTGGTACACTCCTGCAAGGATACTCTGGGTAGTCATGAACCACCTGCAGTATACTGCTGCAAGGATACTCCGGGTAGTCATGAACAACCCCCAGAATACTGCTGCAAGTATACTCTGGGTAGTCAAGTACCACCAGCGGTACACTCCTGCATGGATACTCTGGGTATTCATAAACCACCAGCAGTATACTGCTACAAGCATACTCTGGGTAGTCGGTACTTGTTTCACTGTTCCCTTTGGCAGCAGTGTTGGTGCTCCTGTTTCATTGTTCTTGTGGTAGTGTTGGTGCTCCTGTTTCACTGTTCTTGTGGTAGTGTTGGTGCTTCTGTTTCAGTGTTCCCTGTGTCAGTGTTGGTGCTCCTGTGTTAGTGTTCCCTGTGTCAGTGTTGGTGCTTCTGTTTCAGTGTTCCCTGTGTCCGTGTTGATGCTCCTGTTTCAGTGTACCCTGTGTCAGTGTTGGTGCTCCTGTGTCAGTGTTGTCTGTGTGGTGCTCCTGTTTCAGTGTTCCCTTTGCCAGTGTTGGTGCTCCTGTTTCAGTGTTCCCTGTGTCCGTGTTGATGCTCCTGTTTGTGCTCCCTGTGCCAGTGTTGGTGGGCCTGTTTCACTGTTCCTTGTGTCAGTGTTGGTGCTCCTATGTCAGTGTTCCCTGTGTCAGTGTTGGTGCTTCTCTTCAGTGTCCCCTATGCCAGTGTTGGTGCTTCTGTTTCAGTGTTCCCTGTATCAGTGTTGATGCTCCTGTTTCAGTGTTCCCTTTGCCAGTGTTGGTGCTCCTGGTTCAGTGTTCCTTTTGGCAGCAGTGTTGGTGCTCCTGTGTCAGTGTTCCCTGTGCCACTGTTGATGCTCCTGTGTCAGTGTTCCCTGTGTCTGTGTTGGTGCTCCTGTTTCAGTGTTCCCTGTGCCAGTGTTGATGCTCCTGTTTCAGTGTCCCCTGTGTCTGTGTTGGTGCTCCTGTTTCAGTGTTCCCTGTGCCAGTGTTGATGCTCCTGTTTCAGTGTCCCCTGTGTCAGTGGTGGTGCTCCTGTTTCAGTGTTCCCTGTGTAAGTGTTGATGCTCCTGTTTCAGTGTTCCCTGTGCCAGTGTTAATCAATCAGTTCACCTTTATAAAGTGCAGTTTATCACCATGAGTGTCTCAAGGCGCTAGCTAGGGGATGGGGGTCAGTCACAGAGCCAGGTCTTGAGGTCCTTCCTGAACTGAGCCAGTGATGGGGATTCCCTGAGGTGGAGCGTCATTGTGTTTGAGGTTTGCACGGTGAGGTAGGAGAAGGATCTTCCCCCGGCCATGGTCTTCAAGATCCTTGGGATGGTAGAGAGGGCCTGTTGCACTGAGTGGAATTGCCTGGAGGGGGTACAGAAAGCGAGGCAGTGATTGAGGTAGGCAGGTCCGACGATGTAGGGCCTCGTATGTGTGGGTCAAGAGTCTGAAGGTGATGCGTTTGAGGATTTCTGTCTTGTCGAGTTGAGATTGAGGCAGCTGTCCCTTATCCAGTCAGCGACTGACTTCATTCCATTGTGAAAGTTATTTTTGTCTGTTGATGGTTTGTCGGTGAGGGAGAGAATGACTGTGTGTCGTCACCGTATGAGACAATGTTCAGCCTGTGGTGTCTGACAATCTTGACAGGGTGGGGCTCAGGGAGGAAACCTGGGGAACTCTGTATCTGGTTTCCGTCTGCTTTGCGGTGAAAGGTTGGACCCTGACACTCTGGGTTTGGCCGGTGAGGAAGGAGCAGATCCACTCCAGGGCTTTGCCGTGGATGCTGGTGTCATGTAGTCTTGTGCATAGGGTGGTGTGGGAGACAGTGTTGAAGGTGGCGGAGAGGTTGAGGAGGATGAGGGCACCTGTCTTGCCCAGTAGGGTGTGGATGTCATCCGTGGCTGCTAGGAGAGCAGTTTTGGTGCTGTGGTTGCTCCTGAATCCGGTTGAGGGTCTGGTTGGCTTTGATAAACTCATTGAGCTGTGCATTGATCGCTTTTTCAATAACCTTGGCTGGAATAGTTAGGAGTGAGATTGGTCTGTAGTTTTTCTGCTCCATTCGGTCTGGGGAAGATTTCTTCAGGAGGGGTTTTATCTCTGCGTCTTTCCAGACGTCCAAGAAGGTGGCGGTTTCGATGGAGCGGTTGATGATATGGGATAGTTCGGGAGCTATGATGGCGCTGGCTTGATTAAAGATGTGGTGGGGACATGGGTCCAAGGGTGCCCCAGAGTGGGTGGTATTCATGCGCTTGAGGGTGTCTTCTGGGGTGAATAGGATCCAGTGCGCCACAATCGGTTGGTGATAAGTGTCAGTGGTGGTGCTGGTTGGCAGGGGGCCTTTGCTTGCGAATCCTTCGTAGATGTCCTGAATTTTCCAGTGGAAGAAGGTGGTGAGGCTGTCGCAGAAGTCTTGGAGGGTGGGATGTTGGTGGTGTCCGTGTCAGATTTTGTGAATTCCTTGACTATGGTGAAAAGTACTTTGCTTTTTTGTGCCTTGGTGTTGATTCTCTCCTGGCTGGCTGATTTTCTGGTCGATCTGGTGATCCGGGTGTGATGTGAGGGCGTCTTGGAACGCTTTGTGGTCTGTTGGGCTCTTGTTGCTTCTCCATTTTCTCTCAAACCATCTGCATTGCCTCTTGGATTCTTGGAGGTCGGGGGAGAACAAGCTAGGTCTCCTGTGGCGTTGATTGCTGACAGGTTTCCTTAGGAGGACGAGGGTGTTGGAGCAGTGGATGATCCATTGTGGAGGTTGTGGGGTGAGGCGCTGGCATCCGTGGTGTCTGGTGGTGGGGAGTGGCAGAGCGCGGAGATGAGCTGGGCTTCAGTGACCTTAGTCCAGTTCCTGGGCGGGGGCAGAGGGCATTGTGCTGTTCGACCATCTTGGTGAAGGAGAAATGGATGCAGTGGTGGTCGGTCCAGTGGAGTTCAGAGGTGTGTGAGAAGGAGATGTGGTTTCCAGCAGAGAAGACAGGGTCGAAGGTGTGACTTGCTGAGTGCGTGGGGAGGTTGACCAGCTGCTTGATTCTGAGTGTGATGAGGTTCTCCATGAGGATAGAGGTGTTCAGGTCACTGTGGTTGTCAAGGTGAAAGTTGAAGTCGCCAAGGAGTATGTAGTCCATTGAGGTGAGGGCATGGGGAGCGAAGAAGGCAGCCAGTGCTTCGATGAAGGGTGGGAAGTATCCGGGAGGTCTGTAGATGGCCATTCCGCAGAGGGTGGTGTTTGCATTAGTCTGGATCTGAAAGTGAAGGTGTTCAGCAACAAGGGATCTGGACATCAACGCTGGTTGTGAGGCAGAGTGATTTTTTTGTGGACGATGATGCTACGTCCTCATGGTCATTTGACGCGGTCTTGATGTATGATCTTGTAGCCATTGGGGATGACAGTGGTGATGTCTGGAGCTGAGGAGGTGGTGATCCAGGTATCCATGAAGAAGGCGATGTCGGGCCAATGGAGTTGAGAAGGTCCCAAACTACTATTGCATGCTTGATGAGGGAGCAGGTGTTGAGTAGTATACATCTGAGGTGTCCAGGAGGTCCAGAGGAGGAAGCATTTAGGGTGTGAGGACAGGCGAAGAAGCAATTGCAGCAGGAGAACAGGCATTGGGTGTCCTTGCGAGAGAGGCGGTGGCAGGTGGTTGAGCCTCCATTGTTGAGGGTGTGCAGGGTGCTGGCGTCATTTCGGTGGATGGAGAGGGAACCCAAGTCTATGACTCTGGGCACAGTCCAGGCGCAGACGGGCACAGATGGCCTTTGGTATGCCGGAAGCGCTGCCACACAGCGGCCTTCATTAGGAAGGGGAGCGAGAAGGTAGGGGTCGCTCAGTTGGGAGGTGGGAGAGCGGGAAACATGGCCCTGGGAGGGGGGCTGGGTCGCGGGGGCAGTAGCGGCAGGGGAGGCGCAGGGATCAGAGAACGGAGGGAAAATGGGAAAAAAGAGTTGAAAAACAGAAAGAAGGGCAAAAGAGCAAAAAGGCAGAAAAGGGGCACAGGAAAATGCAGAGGGCTCCAGAGAGAGACAGAAGGCACCCACTAGGCTCCAGGGATGAGGCGCACGGGTGAGCATGTGGGAGGAGGAGGGCCTCAAACACAATGAGCCAGGCAGGCTCAGTGGGCTAAAGGCAGCCTCCTCAACAGGTGGAGATGCGCAGAGGGAGGGATGCTAACGCTGACCTGAGGTCAGTGAAGTCGCTCCTCTTACTGTGTAGTGGCCACGATTAAGAAGGGGAGGGAGAAGGGAAGAGTCACTCAGCTATGAGGCGGGAGGGCAGGAAACACTGCACTGGGAAGGGGTGGGCTGCAAGGCAGCAGTGGCTGAAGAGGCTCGGGGATCAAAGAACAGAGGAAAAAAGGCAAAAAAAGAGATAAAAACAGAATGGAATGCAAAATAGCAAAAAGGCAGAAAAAGGGCACAGAAAAAAGGCAGAAGGCAGCAGAGAGAGACAGAAGGCAACCACTAGGCCACCACAGATGAGGCACAGGTGTGAACCTGTGGGTGGAGGAGGGCCTCGACTGAGCCAGTTAGGTTCAGAGGGTGAAGGGCAGCAGCAGAACTGGTGGAGCTGCGTGGGGGAGCGGTGCTAATGCTGACCAGAGGCTGTCCAGTGTTGGTGCTCCTGTGTCAGTGTTCCCTATGCCAGTGTTGGAGCTCCTGTTTCAGTGTTCCCTGTGCTAGTGTTTGTACTCCTGTTTCAGTGTTCCCTGTGCCAGTGTTGGTGCTCCTCTGTGTGTGTTCCCTATGCCAGTGTTGGTGCTCCTCTGTGTGTGTTCCCTATGCCAGTGTTGGTGATCCTCTGTGTGTGTTCCCTATGCCAGTGTTGGTGCTCCTCTATCTGTGTTCCCTGTTCTAGTGTTTGTACTCCTATTTCAGTGTTCCCTGTGTCATTGTATGTGCTTCTGTGTCACTGTTACCTGTGCCAGTGTTGGTGCTCCTGTTTCCCTGTTGTTGTGCCAGTGTTGGTACTCCTGTGTCAGTGTTCTCTGTGCCAGTGTTGGTGCTCCTGTTTCCCTGTTCTTGTGCCAGTGTTGGTGGGCCTGTTTCACTGTTGCCTGTGCCAGTGCTGGTGCTCCTGTTTCACTTTTGCCTGTGCCAGTGTTGGTGCTCCTGTTTGAGTGTTTCCCGTGCCAGTGTTTGTACTTCTGTTTCAGTGTCCCCTGTGTCATTGTAGGTGCTTCTGTGTCACTGTTACCTGTGCTAGTGTTGGTGCTCCTGTTTCACTGTTCTTGTGCCACTGTTGTTGTGCCAGTGTTGGTGCTCCTGTTTCACTGTTCTTGTGCCAGTGTTGTTGCTCCGGTTTCAGTGTTCCCTGTGGCAGTCTAGATGTTACTGTTTCACTGTACTTGTGCCCGTGTTGGTGCTCCTATTTTTCCCTGTGACAGTGTTGTTGCTCTTGTTTCAGTGTTCCCTGTGCCACTGTTGTTGCTCCTTTGTTCTCTAAGCCAGTGTAGGTACTGCTGTTTCAGTGTTCCTTGTGCCACTGTTGGTGTTTCTGTTTCAGCATTCCCTGTGACAGTGTTGGTGCTCCTGTTTCAGCGTTCACTGTGCCAGTCCTCGTGTCCCTGTGTCAGTGTTCCCTATGCCAGTGTAGGTGGTCCTGTTTCACTGTTCTCTGTGCCAGTGTTGGTGCTACTGTTTCATATATTTCCCTTTGCCAGTGTTGGTGCTCCTGCTTTAGTATTCCCTGTGCCAGTGCTGGTGTTCCTGTTTCACTGTTGCCTGTGCCAGTGTTTGTGCTCCTGTCTCAGTGTTCCCTGTGCCATTGTAGGTGCTTCTGTGTCACTGCTACCTTTGCCAGTGTTGGTGCTCCTGCTTCAGTATTTCCTGTGCCAGTGCTGGTGTTCCTGTTTCACTGTTGCCTGTGCCAGTTTTGGTGCTCCCTTTTCAGCATTCCCAGTGTCAGTGCTGTTGCTCATGTTTCAGTGTTCCCTGTGGCAGTCTAGATATTCCTGTTTCACTGTTCCTGTGCCCGTGTTGGTGCTCCTGTTTTTCCCTGTGCCACTGTTGTTGCTCCTTTGTTCCCTATGCCAGTGTAGGTGCTCCTGTTTCACTGTTCTCTGTGCCAGTGTTGGTGCTACTATTTCATATATTTCCCTTTGCCAGTGTTGGTGCTCCTGCTTTAGTATTCCCTGTGCCAGTGCTGGTGTTCCTGTTTCACTGTTGCCTGTGCCAGTGTTTGTGCTCATGTCTCAGTGTTCCCTGTGTCATTGTAGGTGCTTCTATGTCACTGTTACCTTTGCCAGTGTTGGTGCTCCTGCTTCAGTATTTCCTGTGCCAGTGCTGGTGTTCCTGTTTCACTGTTGCCTGTGCCAGTTTTGGTGCTCCCTTTTCCGCATTCCCAGTGTCAGTGCTGTTGCTCATGTTTCAGTGTTCCCTGTGGCAGTCTAGATATTCCTGTTTCACTGTTCCTGTGCCCGTGTTGGTGCTCCTGTTTTTCCCTGTGCCACTGTTGTCGCTCCTTTGTTCCCTATGCCACTGTAGGCACTCCTGTTTCACTGTTCCCTGTGTCTGTGTTGGTGCTCCTGTTTCAATGTTCACTGTGCCAGTGTTGATGCTCTTGTTTCAGTGTTTCCAGCTCCAGTGTTTCAGTGTCCACTGTGCCATTGTTATTGCTCCTGTTTCAGTGTTCACTGTGCCAATGTTGGTGCCCCTTTGTCAATGACCCTGTGTCATCATTGGTGCCCTTGTGTCAGTTTCCTAGTGCCAGTTTGCACCCACCTTTGCTAGTGCATGAGCCTTAGTGTCCCTCACCATGTTAGTGTTTCCACTAAACTTCTTATTCCAGATGAATGTGCCCTGAGAACAAGATGGAGAGATTTGGTGAATAGTGTTTTAGGGAGGATAACACGAACACCATATGAAATAACAATATTCCGAGGGCGAGATCCCCTTCAAAGCAGGGAGAGTTGACAAGTCAATCATATATTCACTGCTACTTGCTTTGCAGTGACTCATGTTCATGGCCATTATCCCCCGCATCAAGCTACGTTTTGAAGATAATTGTGCAGCAGCAGTTTCACTGATCATTTGAAAATTAAAGAGCGATTTGAAGTTTATTTCACAGTTAAGTGCTGGTCACTCATTTTAGCTTAGATGCTGGGTGCATTCGGAGGTGGAGGAGGGGCTACTGTGAGCTCTGCTTTTGTTTTGAAAACCATTTCTTGACCTTCAAAGTGCTGCATGAGGCCAGTTGCACTTGGGGAGAGAAAAGTAAGCATTATTCTATGGGTTTCAATCAATCAATCAGTATTTCTAAAGTGCGGCTACTCACCCGTGAGGGTCTCAAGGCACTGAGGGGGAGAGGAGGGGCCTCAACCCAAGAGCCACGTCTTGAGGTTCTTACTGATGATGGTGAGCGACGGGCTTTGTCTGAGGTGCAGGGGGAGGTTGTTCCAGCTCTTCCCTGCGGTGTAGGTAAAAGATCGTCCTCTAGCGGTGGTTTTGCAGATGAACCAGGACCATCTGGGAGGTGGGGGAGGGATCTGAGAGGGGCGTGGAAGGAGACACAGTGGTTCAGGTAGGCTGGTCCTGCAATGTGTATGGCCCTGTATGTGTGGGTGAGAAGCTTGAAGGTGATTTGCTTCTCGACCAGTAGCCAGTGGAGGGTCCTCAGGTGTTAGGACATGTGTTCTCAGAAAGGGAGGTCCAGAATGAGTTTGCCAGCCATGTTCTGAATGAGTTGAAGTTTTTTGATGTTCCTAGTTGAGGTGCCAACGTAGAGGGCATTGCCGTATTCGGCCTTGCTCGTGACTAAGGTGTGAGTGACTGTCCTGCAACAGTCTGCTGGGATCCATCTGAAGATCTTCCGGAATTTGTGGAGTGTGTGCCAGCAGGAGGAGGCAACAGAGTTTACCTGGTGGGTCATGGATAGATAGGAGTCGAGGATGATTCCTAAGTTGCGGGCGTGCTCAGTCGGTACAGGGGGGGTGCTGAGGCATGTGTGCCACCGGGAGTCGTCCCAAGCTGATGTGGTGTTTCCAAAGATGATGAGCTACTACTTGTCGGAGTTCAGCTTGAGGCAGCTTTCTCTAATCCAGGTGGCAACGACTTCCATTCAGGACCTTCCACAGTGGCTAAGACCCCACAATACTGACATCTCCCCTCAGTACAAGAGGATGCTTTCTCCCACTTCTTTGTCTCTTGGGGCTGCTCTGGTGCTTCCTGGGACACAGCTGGGGACATGTTTGGTCTCTCTGCCTCTACTCATCTGCAGGGGCCCAACCCTGAACCAAAGGGACAGGACTATTTCACCAAAACGGCCATAACTATAGGTCCTGTGTGATCCTGTAGTGACTGATAGTGACCAGCCCCTTTCACCTCCATTGTGTTGTATTTTGAACCCATAGGGTATCGTTGTGAAACACCGGGGGTAATAGCGCACTGAAGTATTGCTGTGATACACTGGGTAATATCTCACTAGGTACCGTTGCGATACACTGGGGTACTATCTCACAGAAATACCATTGTATTAATCATGGGGTACAGTCTCACCGGTCCCTTGGTGATACACTGGAGGTAATATCTCACTGAGATATAGTAGGGATAATAGCTCAGCGAGGTACCATTGTGATACATTGGGGGTAATATTTCACTGAGGTACCATTGTGATACTTGTGGGGTAATATCTCACTAAAGTACCACTGTGATACATGTTGGGTAATATCTCACTGAGGTACCATTGTGATAAAAGTTCCGTGTAATATCTCACTAGGTACCATAGTGATAAAAGTGGGGTAATATCTCACTAGGTACCATAGTGATACATTGGGGGTAATAGCTCACTGAAGTACCATTGTGATACATTGGGGTAATATCTCACAGAAGTACCATTGTGATACATTGGAGGTAACATCTCATGGAAGTGCCATTGTGATACACAGGGGGGTAATATCACACCGAAGTACTGTTGTGATGCACTGGGGGTAATATCTCACTGAGGTACCATTGTGATACATATGGGGTAATAACTCACTAGGTACCTTTGTGTTAAACTGGGGGTAATATTTCAGTGAGGTACCATTGTGATACATTTGGCATAATATGTGTCCGATGTACCATTGTGAATTGTGCTACACTAGGGTTTACATAGTAATATTTCAATGAGGTCCCATTGTGATTCTTTAGTGGTGATATATAACCGAGGTACCATTGTGATACATTAGGGGTAATATATGAATGAGGTGCCATTGTGATTTATTGGGGGCTGTATTTCAATGAGATACCTTTGTGATACATCGGGGGTAATATCTCACTGAAGTACCATAGTGATACATTTGGGGGTAATATCTCACTGAAGTACTGTTGTGATACACTAGGGGTAATATCTCACGGAGGGACCACTGTGATACACGTGGGGTAATATCTCACAGAAATACCATTGTGATAAATTGCGGGTAATATTTCACCGAGGTACCATTGTGATACATCGCGGGTCATATCTCACCTAAGTACCATTGTGAAACATTGGGGGTAATATTTCACTGAGGTACCATTGTGATACATCGGGGTAATATCTCACCGAAGTACCATTGAGATACATTTGGGGTAATATCTGACCTAGGTACCATTGTGATACACTAGCGATAGCTCAACAAGGTACCTTTGTGATATCCTACGGATAAAACTGAATGCAGTAAAATTGTGATACACTAGGGATAATATCCCACCAAGGTGCCGATGTAATACATCAGGGTTAATATCTCACCTAAGTACTATGGTGGTACTTTCGCTGTAATATCTCACCTGACTACCACTGTGATACAGTGGGGGTAATATTTCACCAAAGTACCATTGTGATACATCAGGGTTAATATCTCACCGAAGTACCATGGGGATACATTGGGGGTAGTATTATACCAACGTACCATTGTGATACTGCAGGGTTAATATCTCACCTAAGTACCATTGTGATACATTGGGGGTAATGGCTCACGGAAGACCCATTGTGATACATAGGGGGGTAATATCTCACTGAAGTACTGTTGTTCTACACTGGGAGTAATATCTCACTGAGGTACTGTAGGAGGCTGGACTGGCTTGTAGTGAGTACCAAGGGGTACTTGCACCTTGCACCAGGCCCAGTTATCCCTTATTAGTGTATAGGGTGTCTAGCAGCTTAGGCTGATAGATAATGGTAGCTTAGCAGAGCAGCTTAGGCTGAACTAGGAGACGTGTGAAGCTACTACAGTACCACTTAGTGTCATATGCACAATATCATAAGAAAACACAATACACAGTTATACTAAAAATAAAGGTACTTTATTTTTATGACAATATGCCAAAGTATCTCAGAGTGTACCCTCAGTGAGAGGATAGGAAATATACACAAGATATATATACACAATAGCAAAGATATGCAGTATAGTCTTAGAAAACAGTGCAAACAATGTATAGTTACAATAGGATGCAATGGAGACACATAGGGATAGGGGCAACACAAACCATATACTCCAGAAGTGGAATGCAAACCACGAATGGACCCCAAACCTATGTGACCTTGTAGAGGGTCGCTGGGACTATTAGAAAATAGTGAGAGTTAGAAAAATAACCCTCCCCAAGACCCTGAAAAGTGAGTGCAAAGTGCACTAAAGTTCCCCTAAGGATAAAGAAGTCGTTTTAGAGGAATAATGCAGGAAAGACACAAACCAACAATGCACAACTGTGGATTTCCAATCTAGGGTACCTGTGGAACAAGGGGACCAAGTCCAAAAGTCACAAGCAAGTCGGAGATGGGCAGATGCCCAGGAAATGCCAGCTGCGGGTGCAAAGAAGCTTCTACTGGACAGAAGAAGCTGCGGTTTCTGCAGGAACACAAAGGGCTAGAGACTTCCCCTTTGGAGGACGGATTCCGCTCGCCTTGTAAGGTCGTGCAGAAGTGATTTCCCACCGAAAGAATGCCAACAAGCCTTGCTAGCTGCAAATCGTGCGGTTAGCGTTTTTGGATTCTGCTGTGGCCCAGGAGGGACCAGGAGGTCGCAAATTGGACCAGGAGGTAGAAGGGACGTCGAGCAAGACAAGGAGCCCTCTTAGCAGCAAGTAGCACCCGGAGAAGTGCCAGAAACAGGCACTATGAGGATGCATGAAACGGTGCTCACCCGAAGTCGCACAAAGAAGTCCCACGTCGCCGGAGAACAACTTAGGAGGTCGTGCAATGCAGGTTAGCGTGCCGTGGACCCAGGATGGACTGTGCACAAAGGATTTCCGCCGGAAGTGCACGGAGGCCGGAGTAGCTGCAAAAGTCACGGTTCCCAGCAATGCAGTCTAGCGAGGTGAGGCAAGGACTTACCTCCACCAAACTTGGACTGAAGAGTCACTGGACTGTGGGGGCCACTTGGACAGAGTTGCTGGATTCGAGGGACCTCGCTCATCGTGCTGAGAGGAGACCCAAGGGACCGGTAATGCAGCTTTTTGGTGCCTGCGGTTGCAGGGGAAAGATTCCGTCGACCCACGGGAGATTTCTTCGGAGCTTCAAGTGCAGAGAGGAGGCAGACTACCCCCACAGCATGCACCACCAGGAAAACAGTCGAGAAGGCGGCAGGATCAGCGTTACAGAGTTGCAGTAGTCGTCTTTGCTACTATGTTGCAGGTTTGCAGGCTTCCAGCGCGGTCAGCAGTCGATTCCTTGGCAGAAGGTGAAGAGAGAGATGCAGAGGAACTCGGATGAGCTCTTGCATTCGTTATCTAAGGAATCCCAAGAGACAGAGACCCTAAATAGCCAGAAAAGAGGGTTTGGCTACTTAGGAGAGAGGATAGGCTAGCAACACCTGAAGGAGCCTATCACAAGGAGTCTCTGACGTCACATGGTGGCACTGGCCACTCAGAGCAGTCCAGTGTGCCAGCAGCACCTCTGTTTCCAAGATGGCAGAGGTCTGGAGCACACTGGAGGAGCTCTGGGCACCTCCCAGGGGAGGTACAGGTCAGGGGAGTGGTCACTCCCCTTTCCTTTGTCCATTTTCGCGCCAGAGCAGGGCTAAGGGGTCCCTGAACCGGTGTAGACTGGCTTATGCAGAATTGGGCACATCTGTGCCCAAGAAAGCATTTCCAGAGGCTGGGGGAGTCTACTCCTCCCCTGCCTTCACACCATTTTCCAAAGGGAGAGGGTGTCACACCCTCTCTCAGAGGAAGTCCTTTGTTCTGCCATCCTGGGCCAGGCCTGGCTGGACCCCAGGAGGGCAGCTGCCTGTCTGAGGGGCTGGCAGCAGCAGCAGCTGCAGTGAAACCCCAGGAAGGGCAGTTTGGCAGTACCAGGGTCTGTGCTACAGACCACTGGGATCATGGGATTGTGCCAACTATGCCAGGATGGTATAGAGGGGGTAATTCCATGATCATAGACATGTTACATGGCCATATTCGGAGTTACCATTGTGAAGCTACATATAGGTAGTGACCTATATGTAGTGCACGCGTGTAATGGTGTCCCCGCACTCACAAAGTTCAGGGAATTGGCTCTGAACAATGTGGGGGCACCTTGGCTAGTGCCAGGGTGCCCTCACACTAAGTAACTTTGCACCTAACCTTTACCAGGTAAAGGTTAGACATATAGGTGACTTATAAGTTACTTAAGTGCAGTGTAAAATGGCTGTGAAATAACGTGTGCGTTATTTCACTCAGGCTGCGGTGGCAGGCCTGTGTAAGAATTGTCAGAGCTCCCTATGGGTGGGAAAAGAAATGCTGCATCCCATAGGGATCTCCTGGAACCCCAATACCCTGGGTACCTCAGTACCATATACTAGGGAATTATAAGGGTGTTCCAGTAAGCCAATGTAAATTGGTAAAATTGGTCACTAGCCTGTCAGTGACAATTTAAAAGAAATGAGAGAGCATAACCACTGAGGTTCTGATTAGCAGAGCCTCAGTGAGACAGTTAGTCATAACACCAGGAACACATACAGGGCACACTTATGAGCACTGGGGCCCTGGTGAACAGGGTCCCAGTGACACATACAACTAAAACAACATATATACAGTGAAAAATGGGGGTAACATGCCAGGCAAGATGGTACTTTCCTACAGGTACCATTGTGATACACGTGGGGTAATATCTCACAGAAATACCATTGTGATACCTCGCGGGTAGTATCACACCAAAGTACCATTGTGAAACATTGGGGGTAATATTTCACTGAGGTACCATTGTGATACATCGGGGTAATATCTCACCGAAGTACCATTGAGATACATTTGGGGTAATATCTGACCTAGGTACCATTGTGATACACTAGCGATAACTCAACAAGGTACCTTTGTGATATCCTACGGATAAAACTGAATGCAGTAAAATTGTGATACACTAGGGATAATATCCCACCGAGATGCCGATGTAATACATCAGGGATAATATCTCACCTAAGTACTATGGTGGAACTTTGGCAGTAATATCTCACCTCAGTACCACTGTGATACATTGAGGGTAATATTTCACCAAGGTACCATTGTGATACATTGGGGGTGGTATTATACCGAGGTACCATTGTGATACTGCAGGGTTAATATCATTGTGATACATTGGGGGTAATATTTCACCTAGGCACTATTGTGATACATCAGGGCTAATATCGCACCAAAAAACCATTGTGATACATTGGGGTAATATCTCAACAAAGTCCCATTGTGATACATTGGGGGTAATATTTCACTGAGGTACCATTGTGATACATCGGGGTTAATATCTCACCGAAGTATCATTGTGATACATTGGGGGTAATATCTCACCGAAGTACCATTGTTATACATTGGGGGTAATAGTTCACAGAGTAACCATTGTGATACATCTGGGTTAATACCTCACCAAAGTACCATTGTGATACAATGGGGGTAATATCTCACTGAAGTACCTATGTGATACATTTGGGGGTAATATTTCACAAAGGTACCACTGTGATACATCAGGGTTATATCTCACCGAAGTACTATTGTGATCCATTGGGGGTAATATCTCACCAAAGTGCCATTGTGATACGTCGGGATTAATATCTCCCAGAAGAACCATTGTGATACATTGGGGGTAATATCTCACTGAAGTACCATTGTGATAGATTGGGCTTAATATCTCACCGAAATACCAATGTGATACATCAGGATTAATATCTCACCGAAATAACATTGTGATACATTGGGGGTAATATTTCACTGAGGTACCATTGTGATACATCGGGGTTAATACTCACCGAAGTACCATGTGATACATTGGGGGTAATATCTCACCGAAGTACCATTGTGATATATCGGGGTTAATATCTCACCGAAGTATCCTTTCAATACAATAAAATCAGAAGAAGTGCACGCAATAGAAGATTTAATTTTTCACATCTGAACTTACCTTCAACTGCTGTATGTTTTCCACTCTTTATTATGGGTGTGTTCTTTTCAAAGAAATACCTGTGAGTGGATATTTTTCGCTATTGTTTATATTGTAATAGAACCCAAATCCCCGGCCCTCCTACTGTGCGCGTCGATTGTTCACCCAGTGCTACTCCTGGGAGTAAGGAAACAAAGGGAGTCTTCATTACTGTTTTGGCAGGAGAAGTGTCCGGACCCAGGGACATCAAGGACAAAAGAGATGACCAAATGCTGATATCATTAGCCCTGGGTGAAAGTTTAATTACACTCGCCAAATTGCTAAATGTTCCCAAAATTTCACATTATGCAACTTTGAGTAATTTTTTGCAGCAGGTGGCTCTTTCGTGAAAAAATAATGTTCTTACAATTAACTTTTTCTGCTTGAACCTATTGGCATCTCTTGAGACTTTTTTACGCAAGCTGCGTGCATGAGTTTAAAAAAGTCACGCAAGGTACATGCAAACCACATTTCATTCTAAAAGCGTAATGCCATGGAATTTTGAAAGTTTCAAAAAAATGATACACAATTTGGAACACACATAAAATACTATTCAATACTCCCCATCTTTGCCAAAACCTGGAGAAAAGGTCTGGAAAGCGTCCAGAGCATGTGATTTTTTAGGGTTCTCCCACTCTTGTAGCGGGAGAGTCCTCATCCAAAGAGCTGCAAGGTGCTCACTCATGCAATCTGATGGTGCCACGGCCCATCCTTCAGTACTATAATTAGGTCATGTGCTGTAAGTATCCAAGAAGCACACCACAGCTCATGCAATGTAATTGTATTTATTTTGCACTTACTACCCCCGACGAGGCATTGAAGCACTTTTCAGCAAGTAGTATGCTACTCCAGATCCCAAGGTAAGTGGTTAACAGTGCTTAATTTGAGCCGGCGGTTTCCGGTGCTCGGCACCAGCATTTAATTGTCAACACCAGCACTTATGACAGTCCGCCACATGGTGGTGCTGTCTGTCTAAGTTAGAGAGGAGCACAACCTCAGTTGTTTAATAATTCAATCCATTCTTATAGCTCTGGCGACCTGGGATTGTTCTGGAGTGTCACACTTGTAAGACTGTGATGGTCAGTAGTTGTGTTAATACTGGCATTAGCAATGCTGGCAAGGGACAGGTGCAGGCTGCAGTGAGCTTATGGCCTGGCACTTCTATTTTTACAAATTAACCACTGGTGGTTAATCTACAGTTTAATGTTGACCATTGTGATTAGTCAAGTGCTCTTAAGAAATCATTGCATGCACTTACTCCAGTCACTTTGTGACATATCATATTATATTAACAATAGAAGTTGAAAGACAAGAGAGTGTGATCTGTGAAATGAGGTGTCAGCCAATTGCAGAATTACGATAAGAAGGATTAAGGTAGGCACAAGACTGAGAGGAGGCTATACGCAGGAAGGTAAAAAGAGGGTCACTGAAGAAAGAAAGGGGCGGAGTCAAGCAGGAGTACTAGGTCAATTTTTCCTGCAGGGTTTTAGGAGTGTAGTGGTTGATGTCTTTCTGCTAAAATAATATGCAAACAGACGAAATAAGCTGTAGAAATAAACAGCATTAAACATAGTGCTTCACACCTGAGGCATACAGCTTAAACATGCAATTTCAAGGGTACACCTCCTTTAAAGATGAGGAGCCCGGGCCCGTTGTGTGCCAATCCCGAGGCAGCCCTTTTAAACATAGTCTGGATTATCCCAACCTTGGTACTGGATCCGTACACTGCACAGGAGGTGTTCACGCAGAAAAAGAAAAGGTTTCCTTTAAAGATATTGACTCAATATTCTGTAATTAAAGGTTTTTACCTCACTCACTAAACATGACTTATTTGGCACTGGCTGGGAGTGTCTTGCCAGTGCAGTCAGAATTATACCCTGTTTTATCACCTCATCCCATCCAAGTATATGCTTTGCGTGTTGTGTTGTGTATGTGGCTAAGGTAGTATATGCCTTGCCCTTATATGCAACGCAGAGTGATGAACTCCTGTGGGTTCCATTCTTAAAGTCCTGAGCCTGTTCCTGCACACAAGATGGAGTGATGCTGTTTCCCTAGACAGTGGAAATGTATCACCAGTGATGCAGGAGGGAGGAGACCTGGAAAGTGAATTGAGGACAAAAGTGACAAGGCTCCTAGAGAAATTCAGTTTGGCCCTTCCTGTGGCGCTGCCACTTGGTAGATGGTGGGGATGGAAGAGCTGCACTCTGTTGTTCAGAGTGAGATGGGTTGTTTAGGAAACACCACCCTTATCTCACCTTCATGAGCACTATCTTTGTGGCTGTTCGTCGCCAGGTGCAGACAGTCCACGTTTCTTTGTGCCTTTGCTGTGGAAGTTCCAGGCTTGAGACAATTAGGCCTGGGTGGAGTTCGCAAAGTTCTGCTACTTGGAACTTCAGGAAGTGCCAAACAACTACGCCACGCTACGCGGAGTTCCCCAAGCAGTGAAGTTTGGGTACGTTGCACTGTTCTCGCTGATTTTCAGCACCAGAAGTTTCTCCCGCACTGTAAAATCAGTGCGAACTGCATCATGCAGAGCGTCAGGGGGCGCTAACTTCTTTCTGCCACTCGAGTAGATTTTCTATTCAACCGGCAGCTTCCTCAATGTGAGTGACAGCTTTCTCAATACGCGCGAGTGCGACCTGCCATGACCGCCCACATTCAGCAATCTTGCTCGCCAACATAGCGATTTCTGTCATTTGTGCTCACCAACTTAACATTGGCGAGCCGCACGAGAGAAAAAACACCACAACTCATGCAGTGTGCTGGTGCTACAGCTCATGCAGTGTGCTGGTGCTACAGCTCATGCAGTGTGCTGGTGCTACAGATCATGCTTCAGAAGGACAACTAGGACAGTGGTGTAAGTATACCTCAAGCACACCACAGCTGGTGAAATGTGATGCTGCTATAACTCATGCTTCAGAAAGACAGATAGGTCTTGTGCTGGGAGTGTACTACAAGCACACCACAGCTCATGCAGTGTGACAGTGCTACAGCTCATGCAGTGTGATGGTACTACAGCTCATGCTTCAGAAGGACAACTAGGTCCTGTGCTGTAAGTATACACAAGCACACCACAGCTCATGCAGTGTGACAGTGCTACAGCTCATGCAGTGTGATGGTACTACAGCTCATGCAGCGTGATGGTGCTACAACTCATGCTTCAGAAGGACAACTAGATCCTGCACTGTGAGTATAGCACAAGCACACCACAGCTCATGCAGTGTGATGGTGCTACAGCTTATGCTTCAGAAGGACAGCTAGGACCTGCACTGTGAGTGTACCACAAGCACACTACCGCTCATGCAGTGTGATGGTGCTACAGCTCATGCTTCAGAAGGACAACTAGGTCCTGTGCTTTAAGTATACACAAGCACACCACAGCTCATGCAGTGTGATGGTGCTGCAGCTCATGCAGTGTGATGGTGCTGCAGCTCATGCAATGTGTTGGTGCTGCAGCTCATGCAGTGTGATGGTGCTACAGCTCATACAGTGTGATGGTGCTACAGATATTTCTGGAAAAAAAACAGTTGACATGTTGTCTTTTACCACTCAGGCCATGATTATGAGTCAGATGGAGTTGGAAGTACCATGTGGAGTACCACTCTACCCGACACTGAGACCCTCATTTGGACCTCGGCGGTCTTTTAGCAAGAAGGCCGAGGAACCGCTGTGCTGAAGACCGCCAGTGCAGGTGTTTTCCACACAGCGTATCATGACTACTGGCAGCCCTCCGCCCTTTTCCCGACGGAGAGCCGCCAGCAGCTATACTGACGGTCGGCGGGGAAGTGGAGGTTGCTCCTCCTCCACCGCCCGTCATCAGAACACCACCCACCGAATCACGTTCCATGATTCGGCGTGGCGGTGTTCTTGTGATGGGTAGCTGGCAGCGGAGCAGCCCCCATGGATCCCGTTCCCTCCCAGACGATCACCGGACCAGGTAAGGTGATCATCGGGGAGGGGGCTGGGGGGGTGTTGTGTGCATGCATGGGGGTGTGAATGTGAGTGTGTAGAGAGGGTGTGTGAGTGTGTGTATTCATGCAGGGTGTGTGTGCTGTGTGTATGGAAAATGTGTGCGTGTATGTGTGTATGAGTGCGTGTATGTATGTGTGTATGTGTGCATGGATGTGTAGTTGTGTGTGTGTGCGTGTAGGGGGTGTGTGTGTGTCAATGTTGGCGGGGTGTGGGGGGTCCTACCACCTTTGTGGGGTGGTAGGGGGGGTTGTGGGTTTGGGGGGAGGACTCTGGGAAGGGGGCGGGGTGTGGGTTGAGACCCCTACCAGTGCCAGGGAACGTATTCCCTGGCACTGATAGTGCCTATCGCCATGGATTTCGTGGCGGTACAGAACCCCACGAAATCCATGGCGGTATGTGGGGTCGTGATACTACCGGCGGTGTAGTGACGGATGCCGTGCTGGAGACCGAAGTGTCAAGCCCAGCGGTCGTTACCACCCTGGCGGTTGAAGTGGAGAAATGGTGGTTTTGCATGGCGGTCACCGCCATGCTTGTAATTTCATTTTTTTTACCGCCCGCCTGTTTGCGCTGTTTCCGCCACTTCTCCATCGACCTCCAGGGTTGTAATGAGGGCCTGAGTGAGATGGTGTCCCTCACCCAGTTTTCCTGGATGTTGAACACCAGACCCGAATCTGCCAGGTGGTAATTCCACGGGAAGAATTGCTTTGGCTGAAGCAGCTGCCAAGGCTCGTTCCCCTTTTATTTCTGGCAGGGGTAGTATACAATGCTACCCCTTTGCCAAAACTGAGCTTCCCCTTTCCTCCCACAGTCCCCACACCCCCCTCCCTCCAGCCCCACTCCCCACAGAGGCAGCAGCACATATTCACCTCCTGCCCAAGCTGCTCACAGGCTGTGGTACATGTATAGCTCACACCCCACACAATTGGATATTCCATGTGATTTTACGACCTGTAAATCCAACTCTGCAATGTTATTCCCCATTCCGCAGACTACAGCCATCATTTAATAGTACTGCTTGCTGTGGTTGTAGAAAGGCGTAGACTGTCATGCAGACTTTTCACCCTGTGAGTACTCTGCAACTCACAATCAGGCCGGTTACCTCTAGGGGGCAAGAAATAGTCCTCATTCAGCCTTCTAATTAAACAAAATGTATTGATGAATGATTGTCTGGTTGTCATTCCTTTCATAGCAGTGTTGTGGGAGCGCCGCTGCTGCAGTAATGGAAGCCGGGATATTGGCAATGACTTGAACATGAGGCGCTACATATTCAATCCCTTTGAGGTTTGTTGCTCGAAGGCCATTCTTGAATTGTCGTCGAAAGAAATGATGAGATTATTAAGTTCCTTCAGATACTTCATTCGGCCACGAAGATATTTACCTTTAGTCCACAAACATCTGCACCAGGCATTTGTACCTCCAAGAAGCCCTTTCCACACGGGCTGAATTTGGTCATTTATAGACTCTCGTCGAGGCCGGCTCCAGAATATAAACTTTGCATATTGATGCTCGCTTCCTAGTTCGCACCAGGCGCTTGGAAGTCCGGTTATCGCACATCCCCTGCCCAGCTCTGGCCCTGCGGCTGCCGCAGGTGAGGTCTATAATTCACGATGAGCTGTAAATCACAGCCGCTAAAGGGAGGTTGGCTTGACAAGCTAGGTAGTAATCCATCTTAATATGAGTTATTTGGCAATAAATCTCTTGAGGTTTCCAGGCTCTCCAGGAACCTAATAGGACGATCTTTGAGTGTGTTGTAATTCGCCATGCCTCTCAGAGGCAGTAGTCTTCTCTTTGTTTTGTGGAGTTATGAATTTGGTTATAGTTCTAGAGTATCATGTACTACTCTAGGTGACTTGTAGATGGTTGCCTGAGCCCACGACTAGAGACAGTTTTGCCCCAGTGTGACCATCTGGCGTGGAATAGCTCTCTGGTAGCGAAGTACAAACACGACTTGTTCTGCCCATGGATAACCAGTGACCCAGTGAAGAGGGCAGAGTCCTTTTGAGGTACTCTGATCTCAGTGTTTCTGATGTGTGACAAGGCCCTTGTTCTAACCCTTTCTTGTTTCTACGAGAACCACTGACGGGGAGGTCTTATACGAGCTTTATACTAACACGAGTTTCCGAAAAACAACATTCCTTTTATGAAGTGGGTTTTTCTGTATCTTTACAAACTGGCATGTTCTTCTTTGTAAACTAGATACAAGGTTCTCCAGGGGTGTGTGAGTTTGATTATTACAAGAAATGTTTCCTGGGGGAGTATAATACATTTGTCAGAGTGTTCCTTTTTATTGCATTCATTCCCTGGGTGTGGAGTGCACAGTGCCACCTTAGGTGACTTGTCTTACAGCTTGGTGGCCTTTTCTCGTTTACTACTCATAGGGACTCATATTATGTTTCGTGGCAGCCCCACGGTTCCATCTAATTGGAAGGGATCCATACTTACCTTTTAGACGAGTTTGAAAACGGGTATTACAATGAGCTTAGCTAAAAAAAATGACGACCCAAATACGGCAAATTGACCTGCCTGGTTCAGCAAATAAGACATGAGTTGACTTGGGTTATTCCACGTGAGCAGCACATACCCTGCTAATGACAGACATGCATGGAAACTAACATGAGAATATATCACATGTGTTAGAGCCACAGAAGCTAAGAGGAGCGACAAGGGGTCAGCGGCTGACCAGATTTGTTTGTCTTTCAACTAATATTTTCTCTACGGAAAGCTCAGTTATGTGAGTGCAGGGCGTTGAATTTTCATTCAGTGCTGCTGCAAAATATTAAACCTAAAAGTTACCATTTTTGGTGCTCAAGAATATTTGTAAAACACTCATTTCATTGTGCTTCAGGACTCTGCTGGTGCTACCCCCTTGGAGGTAGTCAAACCTATAATCTGTCAGGACCCACTACTCTTCACAGGCCCATGGGGAGAGGCCTTGGGCCACCTTCTTCCACCAGCCGGAGCCTGAGCCACCAATGCGACCACAGTCCCGTGGGGAGAGGCCTTGGGCCACCGTCTTCCACCAGCCGGAGCCCAAGCCACCAATGCTACCACAGTCCCATGGGGAGAGGCCTTGAGCCACCTTCTGAGCCACCAATGCTACCACAGGCCCATGGGTAGAGGCCTTGGGCCACCTTCTTCCACCAGCCAGAGCCTGATCCACCAATGCTACCACAGCCCCACGGGGAGAGGCCTTGGGCCACCTTCTTCCAGCAGCCAGAGCCTGATCCACCAATGATACCACAGCCCCACGGGGAGAGGCCTTGGGCCACCTTCTTCCAGCAGCCAGAGCCTGATCCACCAATGCTACCACAGCCCCGTGGGGAGAGGCCTTGGGCCACCTTCTTCCAGCAGCCGGAGCCCGAGCCACCAATGCTACCACAGTCCCGTGCGGAGAGGCCTTGGGCCACCGTCTTCCAGCAGCCAGAGCCTGATCCACCAATGCTACCACAGCCCCATGGGGAGAGGCCTTGGGCCACCTTCTTCCACCAGCCGGAGCCCAAGCCACCAATGCTACCACAGTTCCGTGGGGAGAGGCCTTGGGCCACCGTCTTCCACCAGCCAGAGCCTGATCCACCACTGCTACCACAGTCCCAGCCACCAATGCTACCACAGTCCCGTGGGGAGAGTCCTTGGGCCACCTTCTTCCAGCAGCCAGAGCCCGAGTCACCAATGCTACCACAGTCCCATGGGGAGAGGCCTTGGGCCACCTTCTTCCAGCAGCCAGAGCCTGATCCACCAATGCTACCACAGTCCCATGGGGAGAGGCCTTGGGCCACCTTCTTCCAGCAGCCAGAGCCTGCTCCACCAATGCGACCACAGTCCCATGGGAAGAGGCCTGGGGCCACCTTCTGAGCCACCAATGCTACCACAGGACCGTGGGGAGAGGCCTTGGGACACCTTCTTCCAGCAGCCAGAGCCTGATCCACCAATGCGACCACAGTCCCATGGGGAGAGGCCTGGGGCCACCTTCCGAGCCACCAATGCTACCACAGTCCCACGGGGAGAGGCCTTGGGCCACCTTCTTCCACCAGCCGGAGCCTGAGCCACCAATGCTATCACAGTCCCATGGGGAGAGGCCTGGGGCCACCTTCTTCCAGCAGCCAGAGCCCAAGCCACCAATGCTACCACAGTCCCGTGGGGAGAGGCCTTGAGCCACCTTCTTCCACCAGCCGGAGCCTGAGCCACCAATGCGACCACAGTCCCGTGGGGAGAGGCCTTGGGCCACCGTCTTCCACCAGCCGGAGCCCAAGCCACCAATGCTACCACAGTCCCACGGGGAGAGGCCTTGGGCCACCTTCTTCCACCAGCCGGAGCCTGAGCCACCAATGCTACCATAGTCCCATGGGGAGAGGCCTGGGGCCACCTTCTTCCAGCAGCCAGAGCCCAAGCCACCAATGCTACCACAGTCCCGTGGGGAGAGGCCTTGAGCCACCTTCTTCCACCAGCCGGAGCCTGAGCCACCAATGCGACCACAGTCCCGTGGGGAGAGGCCTTGGGCCACCGTCTTCCACCAGCCGGAGCCCAAGCCAACAATGCTACCACAGTCCCATGGGGAGAGGCCTTGAGCCACCTTCTGAGCCACCAATGCTACCACAGTCCCATGGGGAGAGGCCTTGGGCCACCTTCTTCCAGCAGCCAGAGACTGATCCACCAATGCTACCACAGCCCCATGGGGAGAGGCCTTGGGCCACCTTCTTCCACCAGCCGGAGCCCAAGCCACCAATGCTACCACAGTCCCGTGGGGAGAGGCCTTGGGCCACCGTCTTCCACCAGCCAGAGCCTGATCCACCAATGCTACCACAGTCCCAGCCACCAATGCTACCACAGTCCCGTGGGGAGAGTCCTTGGGCCACCTTCTTCCAGCAGCCACAGCCTGAGCCACCAATGCTACCACAGTCCCATGGGGAGAGGCTTGGGCCACCTTCTTCCACCAGCCGGAGCCTGAGCCACCAATGCTACCATAGTCCCATGGGGAGAGGCCTGGGGCCACCTTCTTCCAGCAGCCAGAGCCCAAGCCACCAATGCTACCACAGTCCCGTGGGGAGAGGCCTTGAGCCACCTTCTTCCACCAGCCGGAGCCTGAGCCACCAATGCGACCACAGTCCCGTGGGGAGAGGCCTTGGGCCACCGTCTTCCACCAGCCGGAGCCCAAGCCAACAATGCTACCACAGTCCCATGGGGAGAGGCCTTGAGCCACCTTCTGAGCCACCAATGCTACCACAGTCCCATGGGGAGAGGCCTTGGGCCACCTTCTTCCAGCAGCCAGAGACTGATCCACCAATGCTACCACAGCCCCATGGGGAGAGGCCTTGGGCCACCTTCTTCCACCAGCCGGAGCCCAAGCCACCAATGCTACCACAGTCCCGTGGGGAGAGGCCTTGGGCCACCGTCTTCCACCAGCCAGAGCCTGATCCACCAATGCTACCACAGTCCCAGCCACCAATGCTACCACAGTCCCGTGGGGAGAGTCCTTGGGCCACCTTCTTCCAGCAGCCACAGCCTGAGCCACCAATGCTACCACAGTCCCATGGGGAGAGGCTTGGGCCACCTTCTTCCACCAGCCAGAGCCTGAGCCACCAATGCTACCACAGTCCCGTGGGGAGAGTCCTTGGGCCACCTTCTTCCAGCAGCCAGAGCCCGAGCCACCAATGCTACCACAGTCCCATGGGGAGAGGCCTTGGGCCACCTTCTTCCAGCAGCCAGAGCCTGATCCACCAATGCTACCACAGTCCCATGGGGAGAGGCCTTGGGCCACCTTCTTCCAGCAGCCGTAGCCTGATCCACCAATGCTACCACAGTCCCATGGGGAGAGGCCTGGGGCCCCTTCTTCCAGCAGCCGGAGCCTGAGCCACCAATGCGACCACAGTCCCATGGGGAGAGGCCTTGGGCCACCTTCTTCCAGCAGCCAGAGCCTGATCCACCAATGCGACCACAGTCCCATGGGGAGAGGCCTGGGGCCACCTTCTGAGCCACCAATGCTACCACAGTCCTGTGGGGAGAGGCCTTGGGCCACCTTCTTCCAGCAGCCAGAGCCTGAGCCACCAATGCTACCACAGTCCCTTGGGGAGAGTCCTTGGGCCACCTTCTTCCAGCAGCCAGAGCCTGATCCACCAATGCCACAAACAGGCCCATGGGGAGAGGCCTTGGGCCACCTTCTTCCAGCAGCCAGAGCCTGAGCCACCAATGCTACCACAGGCCCATGGGTAGAGGCCTTGGGCCACCTTCTTCCAGCAGCCGGAGCCTGATCCACCAATGCTACCACAGTCCCTCTGATAGGTCCGTACACTCACCTCTGCCTTGCTGGGTTTGCTGTGACATTCACCGTTTGCTATACTGAGGTTGTGTTGCATGTACTGAGGTTGTTGTGTTGCATACATTGAGGTTACTGTGTTGACGTACTGAGGCATGCATTGAGGTTGCTGTGTTGACGTACTGAGGCATGCATTGAGGTTGCTGTGTTGCACGTACTGAGGCATGCATTGAGGTTGATGTGTTGACGTACTGAGGCATGCATTGAGGTTGCTGTGTTGCACGTACTGAGGCATGCATTGACGTTGCTGTGTTGCACGTACTGAGGCATGCATTGAGGTTGCTGTGTTGCACGTACTGAGGCATGCATTGAGGTTGCTGTGTTGACGTACTGAGGCATGCATTGAGGTTGCTGTGTTGCACGTACTGAGATTGTTGGACACCAAAACACCCAAACTGAAGCAGAGGTCATGTCTCCTCTGCTGCTGCCTCCCTAATGAATTCTGGGTCCTGGGGGCCAAATGCATTCTGGGTTCTGATAATCTAATGCATTCTGGGTTCTGATAATCTAATGCATTCTGGGTTCTGAGAGCCAAATGCAATAATGGGTTCTGATACACTAGTGCATTCTGGGTTCTGAGAGCCAAATGCATTCTGGGTTCTGAGAGCCAAATGCAATCTGGGTTCCGAGAGCCTAGTGCACACTGGGGTTCTGAGAGCCGGCCAAAGTTCTTAGAGCTGTAGTTTCTCAGTGTGCAGCAGGTGCAGTCATCCAGAATGCAACCCTTTGGGGTGCAGACCAGGGTTCCTGCATATCAGTCCTTCCTTCTTCTCTTTGTAGTTTCAGGCAGGGATTTGAGTTGCTGGGCAACATTCCCATACTTATCCAATGTTCCTGGACGGGGGCACCACTGATCAATGGGGTGCAGGGTGCCACCCTCAGTTATGCCCACTTCTTCCAAAGCGTGGCATCTTTTGGTCCCAGAAAGCACTATTCCTACAAAATCCAAAAAGGAGAAACTTTCTCTTGGAGATTAAGATCTGTCTAAGCCATCCCACTGGTGTGTCTAACTTTACTGAACACTCCCCCTTCAGCCCCTCTGCTAATCTATTTACTGGAGCACCCATCTAGCTGGGGTGGCAGGAAGAGGGGGTGAGTCTGCATCCTGATCTGTCATTCACCCTTTGATGACCAGTTTGGCTACTCTGCCCCATCATGGCTTTTGACCTGCTTTCAGATCTTCACCCACCAGATTTTCTTTTGTCTCAATGCAGGCTACTTCATACCTCATTAAGGTACCTTGGCGCAGCCTGTCAGTTGCTGGCCAATCAAAGAGATTCTGGGTCTGGCAGCCAAATGCACTCTGGGTTCTGAGATCCAAATGCAATCATGGATTCTGAAAGCCTAATGCATTCTGGGTTCTGAGAGCCTAACGCATTCTGGGTTCTAACAGCCTAATGCATTCTGGGTTCTAACAGCCTAATGCATTCTGGGCTCTGGGAGCCAAATGCACTCTGGGTTCTGAGAGCCAAATGCAATCATGGATTCTGAAAGCCTAGTGCATTCTGGGTTTTGAGAGCCAAATGCATTCTGACTTCTGAGAGCCTAATGCATTCTGGGCTCTGGGAGCCAAATGCATTCTGGGTTCTGAGAGCCTAATGCATTCTGGGTTCTGAGAGCCTAACGCATTCTGGGTTCTAACAGCCTAATGCATTCTGGGCTCTGGGAGCCAAATGCACTCTGGGTTCTGAGAGCCAAATGCAATCATGGATTCTGAAAGCCTAATGCATTCTGGGTTCTGAGAGCCAAATGCATTCTGAC